>NW_015169806.1:122905-136765 GCF_001447785.1 Gekko japonicus | reverse complement strand
ACGCCAGCCGAAGGTGGTAGAAAGCTGACTTAGCAGTTGCTGCCACCTGGGCCTCCATGGTTAGCGAGGAGTCCAGGAGCACTCCCAAACTCCTAACCTCCGGTGCTGGCACCAAAGGCACCCCATCGAAGGTTGGGAGAGGGAGCCCCAACTCCAGACCACCCCGACTCAGGCCCAGGACCTCCATCTTCACTGGGTTTAGTTTCAGCCAACTCAGTCGGAGCCAACCAACCACAGCCTGCAACGCCCAGTGCAGATCTTCTGGACTGGAGCCCGACCGGCCGCCCAACATCAGATAGAGCTGGGTGTCATCTGCATATTGGTGACACCCAAGCCCATACCTCCAGGCAATCTGGGCAAGGGGACGCATGTAGAAGTTAAACAACATCAGAGAAAGAACTGCCCCCTGAGGCACCCCACACTCAAGAGGATGTCTCCAGGACTTCTGATCCCCTATCACCACTCTTTGTCCCCAGTCTCGGAGAAAAGAGGCAAGCCATTGAAGGGCGAGCCCCTGAATCCTCACGTCAGCGAGTCGGTGGGTCAGCAGCTGGTGGCCAACCATATTGAACGTGGCTGACAGATCTAACAACAGCGCCGCCACACTGCCTCAATCCAGATGCCTTCGGAGGTCATCAGTAAGAGCAACCAGTACTGTCTCTGTCCCATGCCCCGGGTGAAAGCCGGACTGGAAGGGATCTAGGATTACAACTACAAGTGGAAAGATCTCTCTATGTTTTAAGATTCCAAGGTGTTCCAGAAAAAAAATGAGAATCTGAAAGAGATCCTAAGTGAAGCACTGGCTCCCCTGATCAACAGTAAACCTGAAATATTAAAAGCCGATATGGACATGGTGTACAGAACATATTCAGAGTTTGTCAAGAAAAATAATCTCCCAGGGGAAATATTTGTAAAATTTGCGAAAAGATCAACAAGAGACTTGATATTTAAAGCATCTACTGGAACAGTTTTAAAAATTCAAGAAGAAGAAATCAAGATTTTAAAAGATGTTCCATTTGAAATACAAAAGAAGAGGAAACAATATAAAAACATTACAGCATTTCTTCAGGGAAATGCCATTCAGTATTGATGGATTTTACCAGAAGGACTTATATTCAACTATAAAGGGAAAAAATAAAAGATCAACTCTCTTGCCAAAGCTGAGTTGTTTCTGAATCAGCGTCAAAGTCCAGCGAAAGAAACAGAAAAAGCAGAGGACAATAAGGCTACAGAAGAGAAAAGCGAACAACAGGAGATAAGCAGTGACAGTTCCTCTTCCTCCTCTGTATCTATTGGTGAGATCTTTGACTCTGACTCTGATTCTGAACTGGAAGAAGCTGTTCCTAGATCATACAAGGTTAAACTCCCCTGGCAGAAGAAGAAGAAACATGAAGGAAAGAAAGAAACCACCTAAAGGAAGATTTGAGAATATCCTTTGTAATCTTTGCATAAAGCATAATAATGCCCAATTGTGTTACTCTAATTAATATCTTTTTTTTAATACTTCATATTTGAAAAGTGAAATATTATACTATAATCTTACTTAGTAGGGAATTATCAAAAGCGAAAGTAGACTATTATTGATCCTTGCCTACTCTGTATTCTAGATTGCGGTTTGTAGGATGTAGTTGTAGATATAAAAGCAATAAAAATTATTTTAATAAATGTAGTATGATACCACAAAGTCCACCTTCCAATGCAACTATTTTCTCCAAGTGAACTGATCTCTGTCGTCTGGAGATAAATTGTAATCCCAGGAAGTCTCCAGCCACCACCTGGAGATTGGCAACCCTAAGAACATGTTCCTTTCCATTACAGTGTAGCTCATGAACACCAAATGCATAAAACTGCTTTTATAGTTTCTTATAAAAGGGAAGTATAGCTGACATGATGAACTTCATTGGGAGGGGGATTCTGTAACAATAATAGGGAGGATCCAGATTTTGGGGAGCAGGCAGGAAACTAAGGAGATAAAGAGAGCAATCCTAAATAGGTTGTACTCAGAATCATACTTAGGTCTGTTCAGTGGGGCTTATTCCCAGGAAAGTGCTTTTAAAAAAAATGTCTTTCTTTCAAAAAAATGGAGGGGGGGGGAGAACAAATTGGAAAAACTTAAAATCCTGCAAGTAAGTTTTTTTAATGAAAAGAAAAAAAGAAGAAATATCTAAATAAAATAAATTTATAACAATAGTAGGGGCCGTGTGGCCTGCTGATCAGCTGGAGGGCCCTTTAAATCTAGCAAGAGGGAGGGAGGGGTGGTTGTGGACTGCACACTCAGCTCACAGAAAGAGCTTTTAAAGTGTCTCTTTGAGAGTGGGGTGGAAGCCGTGCACACGGGGCTGGGAGAAATCAGCCCCATGCGTAGCAGCTACCCGCTTGCAAAAATACCCTTTAAAGGGTCTTTTTGAGAGCCCAGGGTGTGGCCCACGACTGCCCCTGTCCTTCCCTCTTGCTAGATTTAAAGGGCCCTCCAGCTGATGGGTGGGCACCTGAAGCATTTTAAATCTGGCAGGAGGGGAGGGAGAGAGGTGGCCAGGCAGGTAGTTGCTTTTGGGGGTGGGGTTTAGGGATGGTGCTTCCCTGCCAGCCAGCTGGCTGGGTGCCCCAAAAAGCAGGGGAACTCCTGTCTGGAGCTGGGGACTGGCTACCCTAGACTGAATACACCAAAAGCATATGTTTAAGAGATGTGTCCTGTAAATTACTACACCAACAATTAGACATTTTACTAAGTTCTTTGCTGAAAAGTTGCTGTGGTGTCCAGTATATTCTAAACATAATTGTTTGCTGAATAAATCTCAATTTAAGAGCCATAGAAAGAGTAGGTATAGACTATAAGGCCATATCCCATTGCTTTGGCAAAATAGTGTGATCTGACTCCTTATTCCATTCATTTCTAAGACTCTGTACATCATATTTGTTAATTGGCATCAAATATTTATAAGCAAATACTGTAAGTTTCATTTTCTGCCTTGATACAAGTTTCCAGGAGCAAAGGCTGTTTTTAGGATTGCACAGAAAGTGCCACATCCAGGGCTCTGGACTAAAGACACAGACCATTGCAGTCTGCTAATACGATAGTCAGATAGTAATGTTTCTATCCCAATCATGTTTATGCAATGGTAAAACTAATAGATTGTAGAGGATTTATTTCCAAGCAGTATTCTCTCTGTGATGTTGTATCCATCACTTTCCCCCTAGTTCTCATTCATTTCAATCAGATTAGAGGTGTAAAAATTATTAGGGTTGAGCTCTAGTGATTTGTGTTCATCTTTTAGGATGTCTTGTATCTATTTCCCTTGTACATATAAACTTCTGAATTCCTTTGTATTATCACTCACTTAAATATCATGCTGATTTGCTAACATGGTTTTTTAAAACACACTTTAGTATTACCTTCTTTTCAAAGAGTTATTTAACTAAGTGCCTCTCTTCAGTGCACTGTCTCAGTTGATGTTGGCATGTGAATCGGTCTATTGGAAGGAAGCAATCATAACCTCTAAGATGGGTTTATTCAGCTGTGGCATCTCTAAGCTGATTTAAGCACTATGTCAAAAGTGAGTGAAATTAATTAGTTTACTACATGGTTTTACTGTCTCTAACAATCAGCAAAATCTGATGCAAACTTAGGTCTTATCCATCTAGAGCTACATGATCCAATTTTCTGCCCCTTTCTCAAATAAAAGACTCCTTTGTTTTATGCTGGTGGGTTAGCTACAATTTTATATTCAGATTTAGGCTGTGGTCACACGAGCAGTTTGCAGCAATATTGTTGCAGAACCTTTGTGGATTTAAAGAACATGATCAGACAACATCTGCCTTCCATGCCCCAGTTGTGGCCACCCCATTTTGCCCCACTTCAGAAGCAGAGTAACCAGGCACCAGGGAAACTCCAGTCATTACGGATGCCAGAGCTTCCACTCCACTGTTCTGGCAGTCTGAACTCCCCTGTCGCAAACTGAAGCCAGGGGGGAAGTCTGAACCAGCAGATCCATTTTCACCTGGTGGTTTTTTTTTTTTAAAGTAGCTGCCAATATTTGCTTAAGTGCATATGTGCATGTGCCCTCCTGTTTTTTAAAGAAGCCAACCAGTCAGCACACTCCATGGTTGAGGCACTGCAGTAATGTGGATGCCTCACCACTGGAGGAGCGTATGGGAAAACTGCCGCAGGGTACGCTGTTTGGTCAGTCCTTCCTGCAACAATTTGAACTGGCATACTTAGATACACACCCAGACTGGGCCTAACCTCCAGTGTGACCATAGCTGTAGTCTACAAATACGATGGTTATGTACACACAATCTCTATCTCATGTATCAATGACATGCACATATACACCTCGATTGCCCAGACTAGCTCAATCTCATCAGATCTTAAAAAGCTAAGTAGGGTCAACCCTGGTTAGTGTTTGGATGGGAGACCACCAATGAATTCCAGGCTTGCTATGCAAAGGAAGGCTATGGCAAACCATCTCTGTTAGTTTCTTGCCTTGAAACCCTATGGCAGGGGCATTAAACATACGGCCTATGGGCCAGAACCGGCCCATCCAGGGCTCTTATCCGGCCTGCAAGCAACTGTTCATTACCTTTATTGCCAGATGACAGAGGTGGTGCATTATGTCCCTGCATACTGTCGCAGTACTAATGAGTAATGGTTGGTGGAAGTGGGAGGGTGGACATCAGGGAGATAGAATCATAGAATCATAGAGTTGGAAGGGGCCATACAAACCGTCTATTCCAACCCCCTGCCCAATGAAGGACCAGCCTAAAGCATCTCTGACAAATATTCATCCAGCCTCTTCTTGAAAGCTGCCAATAAAGTCCCCTAGGCAGTTGATTCCACTTTTGAACCACTCTGACCGTGAAAAAGTTTTTCCTAATATCCAGCTGATATCTTTCTGCATGTAATTTAAACCCGCTGCTTCGGGTTCTATCCTCTGCTGCCAACTGGAACAGCTTCTTGCCCTCCTCCAAATGATAGGCTATATACATTGCTCTCTTCTGCACCCTCTCGATTTTGCCCACATCCTTTTTGAAGTGAGGACTCCAGAACTGCACACGGTACTCAAGGTGTGGCCTGACCAAGGCAGTATACAGAGGGGCTATGACTTCCTGCGATTTCAACGCTATGGCCCTTTTAATACAACCCAAGACTGCTCATATTTAGTTTACAGTCCACTCTTACCCCAGGATCTCTTTCGCGTACACTACTCCCCAGAAATGTATCCCCCATCCAGGATTTGTGCTTGACATTTTGTGTGGCCCAGATGTAATACTGTGCGTTTATCTTTGTTGAATTGCATCCTGTTTGCAACTGCCCACTTCTCCAGAGTATTCGGGTCTTGCTGAATTTTAACTCTATCTTCTTGGGTGTTTGCTACTCCTCCCAATTTGGTATCATCAGCAAATTTAATGAGTAGCCCTTCTACGCCTTCATCCAAATCATTGATAAAAATATTGAAAAGTACCGGGCCCAAAACCGAGCCCTGTGGCATCCCACTGGACACCTCCCTCCAATCTAATGAAATGCCGTTGACCACCACTCTTTGGGTGTGGTCTTCTAACCAGTTCCTTATCCACCACACTGTCCTATAGTCCAGTCCACAGTCTTCCAGTTTGCCCATCAGAATGTCATGGAGAACCTTATCAAAAGCTTTACTGAAATCCAGGTAAATCACATCAACAGAGTTCCCACGATCCAGTAAGTTTGTCATATGATCAAAGAAGGAAATCAGGTTGGTCTGACAAGATCTGTTGGGGACAAAACCATGCTGATTCCCCGGATCACTAAGTGGACCTTCAGATGCTTACAGATCAATCCCTTTAAAATCTGCTCTAATATCTTCCCAGCAACAGAAGTCACACTGACTGGCCTGTAGTTTCCTGAGTCATCTTTCTTCCCTTTCTTAAAGATTGGGATAACATTCGCTCTTCTCCAATCTTGTGGCACATCACCAGTCCTCCAGGAGGCCTTGAAGATGATGGACAGAGGCTCTGCAAGTTCATTCATGTAGGGTATTCTTTGGAAAAAAATATAGTTAAGCAGAGATAAAAAGCAGCAGAGTAAAAGATTGAGAGACTGAATCCATGTGTATGTTTGTAAAATATAAAGTTTACTGTAAAACTAACATGGGGAAAAGGTACAGAGGATACAAAATAACCAAGAACTAGATTGCTAGTTTAGCCTTACAGCTAAAAAAGGTGTTACAGGAATGGGGGACAAAGAGGAATGGCTTCTTCCTCTTCTTCTCCAAGACAAAAGACAGGAAGGGGAATCTCAAAATGCTAAATAGCCTATACATCAATTCCCAATCACCTCCTACAAAATTCCCCAGGCATTTCTACTTAGTAAACAGACTGGGTACAAATAAACATGTGACTTCCTGTTGACTAACACAGTTAACTCTGTAACTGCTGAAGTGTTTTAACTTGCTACACCCAACAATTAGAAAGTTCTTTGAGCACTCTTGGGTGCACAACATCTGACCCAGGGGATTTGTATTCGTCCAGTGCAGCCAGGGGCCTCTCTACAACCTCCCTGTCAATGTCAATTGGACACTCAGGTGTCCTGTTATGTCCTACACCATCTCTAGATGGGCTCGAGTTCTTCAGGGAGAAAACAGAGGCAAAAAAGTCATTAAGCCTGTCTACTTTTTCTCTGTCCTCCACCAGAGTTTCTCCTTCTACTCCCAAAAGCGGTCCAATTGCCTCTTTTACCTTGTGTTTGCTTTTCATATTTCTGTAGAAGTTTTTCTTATTGTAGCGAGCCTTCATGAGCCAGACCCAACTCATATTGAGTTTTGGTTTCTCTGATGGCTGATCTGCAGTACCTAGTAACTCTCATATACTCCTCTTTAGAGGTCTGACCTTCCCTCCATTTCCCTCCATTTCCTTTTTCTCCCTTAGCTTATTCTGGAGCTCTTGGTTCAATCACATTGGTTTCTTGGACCCCTTACCATGTTTCTATCTTGATGGACTAGTGAGGGCTTGAGCTCACAAAAGTTCATGTTTGAGAAGAGCCCACCCTTCACTCGCTCCTTTCCATTCCAGCACACTCCCTCATGGAATGACTCCCATCAAGCCTCTGAGTTCGTTGAAGTCGGCCCTATGAAAATCTAACCTAGGAGTCTGGCTATGAACTTCCTTGAACCCCCACAGAAACTGAAATTCAAGGAGGACATGATCACTTCTCCCTAAAGTCCCCACCACCTTCACCCGTCTACCAGTTCTTCCCTGTTGGTTAATATTAAATCCAGTATGGCCAAGCTCCTTGTAGCTTCCTCCACCATTTGAAAAAGGAAGTTGTCAGCCAGACAGGTCAGGAAGTTGCGTGATTTTGTCACTTTGTTGAGCGTGTCTCCCAGCACACATCGGGGAAGTTGAAGTCTCCCATAATTATAAGGTTATGATGTCTGGATACTCTACCAATCTGTTCAAGGAGGGCAGCATCCATTTCCTGTCCCTGGTCCAGCGGTCTGTAGCAGACTCCAACAACAATACCCATTGTCCAACCTACATTTATTTCCACCCATATACTTTCCATGGGGTTGTCAACCACATTCTCCAGAACTTCCTGACAATCTAGCCCTCTCTTCACATACAGCGCCACTCCACCTTCTCTTCTACCTTTCTGTTTTTTCTTGAACAACTCATACCCAGGGGTCATTTCGTAGAAAAAGAGCTAGGGGAACTCATTAGCATAACTCATTAGCATATGCCACACCCCCTGACATCAGGGGCCCAGCGGTGGACCTGCAAGACCAGTGGGAGTGCGAGGAAGCCCCACCAAGGCCCTCCCTGGCCCCAGGCGGGGAGGAAGCAACTTACCCTCCCTCTTCTCCTGCCTCCTACTGGCTAAATGAGGGCTGGAAGCGGGGCGGTCGGAAGCAGGGGGCAGGGCTTCGTCATGTGCCCCGCCCCCTGCACCTCACCCGGGGGAACTGTGTTCCCCCGCGTTCCCCCCCAAAATGACCTCTGCTCATACCCATCCACTACCACTTTCCAGTCATGAAAATCATCCCACCAAGTCTCATTATTCCTATTATATCGTAGCCCTCTGTTTGCAAGAGAATCTCAAGCTCTTCCTTCTTATTACCCATACTATGGGCATTGGTATATAGGCACTTGTAGCCTATATACTGTAAGAGTGTTAATGTTTTAGGCATGTTTGTATTTTGAGTAAATATTATCATTAATTGGGTGTGTCTGTGTCTTTTATAAAGTTCATATATCCGGTTCCTGGCATTACATTTTATGGCACATTAATGTCAGATCTATCCCTTGTAACAAATGAGTTTGACACCTCTGCCCTATGAGGTCACCACAGGTTAGCTGCAACTTGAAGGCACGTTACACACACCCATACATGAGTTTCAGTCCAGTTCCGAAATGAAGGCATTCTTGGGTATGCATTGGAAACACTGGAAACATTCAGAACGTTGGAGTAGGACTTGGGTAGTTGGTGATACCCCTTCTTAAATCCTTATAATGGTGTTTTCCTCATATTTGTATACAGATATATACCACCCCCTTGTCCCTCCTTATATCTCTGTATCATATTCTGATAGCTGCCTGCCTATTAACTTTGCTTCTCCAGCTATGCACTACCTTTACCTGTCTGAAGATCTTCAGCTTCCTTCTCCTTACTACCCATTATGCTCAGGATTCCTTCCAAGAACACCTACCTAGGGCAATCTCCCCCCACTCCTTTCAAACTCCAGCTCAAAGACTGCTTCTTGTTTGAAGCTGCTTGCTTAGGTCCTTCAACTGTAGCCCTTATTGAAACAAAGCTTTAGTGCATATGCCTGCATATTGGCATGTTACTCCCATCTTACTCCTGCTTTTGTTGTCCTCTAGTCCAGTGTAATTTTCTTTACTGACATTTACATTGGAAGCTCATTAAGGCAGGAACCTAATTTAATGCTTTTTACCCTGGATAAATTACCCTGTATGGATGGTGCTAAATAAGCAAACTAACAAACATAGTGTTTGAAACTGAGGGACGGAGGTCCCGTTCACACTGGCCAGAGAGCGTGGGGGGAGGCGTGGCTTTTCACTGAGCCACACTTGTGAGCCGGCTGAATGTGATCAGATGCAACAGCAGGGAATCAGGGGTAGCAGTTTTTCAGCGCTCGTTTCCGGCGCACATGCGGCGCTGGAGCGATCAGATGGAGGACGTCCGTCTATGGCCCGTTGCAAGCATAAAATAGTGGAGTTTCTATGGTAGCTTTTAACTCTGGATCTTCGGCCAGATGCGATGGCTTGCCAACAGGTGTACGATGCTTGCCAGATGTGCTTGTGTAATCGCGCCCGTTAAAGCCGCCCGGCATCCATGAGTATCCCGCAGCAACTTCTGTGTGTGGTCGGAGCCTAACTTGGGCAAATCATGGTATACTATACTAGGTGACTTTGGAAATGGCCAGTTGAAATCAGTTCCAGTAGCCATTGCTTCTTGAAGTTTCACTGATTCCACATCAGCCTCAGACAAGAATCACAAACAGCTCATATATCATAAAGAGGGGAGCAGACTGCCAAGGAATATGTGGCATATAAAATATGGAAGACTGGCATTGTCGTGGATGAAAGCAGGAGAAACTGTTTAATCTTAGAAAGGGTTGACATTTATGGAGATGAACCAGTGGAGAAGGAGACCTCTAGGCTTGCAAATCTCATTGGTCCTGGTTCAGTATGTTTCTGCATCCTACAGAGAAAATAATGAATCCCTCTGATGTGAGTAACACCAGCCCATTCGCTGCTGTATTCTGGAGGGCTTCTGCAAGCAGGAACCCAGAGTTCACGGCCACTGCCATACCTGGGGCGGGAGAACTGAAAATTGAAAAGAATCTCTTTGTTTCTGTGTGTGAGAGACAGCACCATTTACCATGCACTGATTTGCTCCAGCCAAAAGGAAGGCACAGCAATAGTTTCCAAGTTAGGTTAGAAATCCTTTTCTGTTTTCATTTTCTTTCTTAAGAACATAAGAAGAACCCCACTGGATCAGACCAGTAATCCAGCTAGACTAGCATTCTGTCTCACACAGTGGCCAACCAGTTCCGCTGGAGACCCAACAACAGGGCTTAGAGACTGAGGCCTTCCCCTGATTTTGCCTCTTGGCACTGGTATACAGAGATTGATTGCCTCTGAACGTGGAGGTTCCCTTTAGTCACTATGGCTAGTAGTCACTGATAGACCTATCCTCCATGAACTCGTCTAATCCCATTTTAAAGCTGTCTATGCCTGTGGCTATCACTACATCTTCAGGCAGCAAATTCTACATTTTAATCACTCGTTGGGTAAAGAAGTACTTCCTTTTGTTCACCCTGAATCTACAGCCCATCAGCTTCATTGGATGCCCTCGAGTTCTAGTATTTTGGGAGAGGGAGAATGTGCACTCTCATTTTTGTATCATTATTATTACTAGGAATAAGACCTGTTGTGTAAATAAATATAACGGGATCTAGAAAGAGGCTCTGGGCAGGTGCCCTGGCCTTGAGCACTCAGCATCAATTTGCTGTGGTGACCTCAGCAGGGTATAATGACACAGAACTTACCATTTTCTCCAGGGGATCTGATCTCTGCCATCTGAAAAGCAGTTCTAATTCTGAGTGATCTCCAGCCCTCACCTGGAGATTCACAACAAGCACACAGGGAACACGGCTAAGTTAGGTAAACACAATAAACACTGTGTTGAAATAATACACACAATATTCACATGCATTTATAGCTAAATATATTTGATTTATTAACACAACATCAACTCTAGTGTACTGTAAACACTTTCTAACTACAACATCAACATTTCATACACTTTCAGACTAAATTACATAACACGAAGAGTCCATAATCGCAGAAACCCACTCCAGTATAAACTGTCTTCTTCCTGATAGAGGATAGATACCAATGTACAGTAATGTGTACCAAACAATGCAGCAACCTATTGTACATTTCCCAAGTTATGATCCATCAGGTGAAGCTAGCGGGCAGCTTGTATTTCTCACTGTGATGACTCAGCTTAGCCAGCTGTGGTATTGTATCTGTCTGAGGTCCCACCCCTCCTCAAACCTCACCCTCCACAGGCTCCACCCCTCAAGTCTCCAGGAATTTCCCAACCTGGGGGTGGCAACCCTATTTCCTTCCCAGCCAACTATCAACATACCGTTATCTGCCCCTCTGACCTCAGGTTTCCACCTTCTCCTCCCCCCCTGCAGCCTCTTCCTAGGAAAAGTACAGTTTTTCTCCACAGTGAGGACCAAAGCAGTGCACATCATTCTCCTCTCCCCCTTTCAATCAATCCCCTTTCAAAGTGCGTGACTGGTCCAAAATCACCCAGTCAGTTTCCACAGGAAGAACTTGGGTCTGGCAGACCCTGCTCTGAAGCACTAACTGCTACGCCACACTGCTACACATGGGGGTCACCTCAGCAGAGTATAATGACACAGAGTCCACCATTTTCTCCAGGGGAACTGATCTCTGCCATCTGGAGAGCAGTTGTAGTTTGGAGGGTGGACTCTATGGCATTCTATTTAGCTGAGGCCTCTCCCCTCCCCAAACTCTGGCTTCTGTAGACTCCATAAAATCTCCAGGAATTTCCCAACCTGAAGCTGGCAACCCTAGTCAGGACTGGCCCCAATGAGTTTCCCACAAAGGCCAAAGTAGGCCTGGAAAGGGCCTCCCCATCCATCTTTTTAATGACAGAACCAAGCTTGGTTGCCTAGCAACAGCCACTGAGGGTAGAGTTGCCAGGTCTGAGTAGGGAAATAGCTGGAGATCCTGTGGAGGGCAGGGTTTGGGGAGGGGAAGGACTCAGCAGGGTATAATGCCATAGAGTCTACCCTCCAAAGCAGCCATTTTCTCCATGGAAACAGATCTCTGTCATCTGGAGATCAATTGTAACAGTGGGAGATCTCCAGGTCCCACCTGGAGGTTGGCAACACTAGGGGAAAGTCAGCCACACAGCAGGAGGTTGAAGAGAATGGTTTGACAGCTGCTGGTCCACCTCAGTAGCCAGCCACACCAAGCAGGAGAAACATCTTTGTCAGGAGAGACAGCTGTTTTGGCAGTTTATTCTGTCAGGGAACAGTGGCCAGGCTGGCAGTGGGCAGGGGAGAGGAGCAGACCCAGCCCCCAGCCAATGGCATGCGAGTACTCTTGAATGGCAGTTGATGGGCCAATGGTACAGCATAGCCAATGGGAGAACCAGAAAGTGTCAATACGTTGGGCTTTTATATATATAGAATGATGATGATGATAATGATGATGATTGATGAAGAAGAATATTTAATTCTTCCCTATCCTACGAGTGGGCTCAGGACGGCTTACAACACAAGATTCATAAAACAATAAAAGCAATGAAACCAGTAAAACAACAGATAGCACAATAGACAATAACAGAAAGGAACCTTGCCTCATGTGAGGTGAATAATAGCTCCAGTGCCCAAGTAATATTATCTAAGCAGCATGGCACTGGGGAAGGGCCATGAACAGGGAAGGCCAGAATGGTCTGCTGCCTCAGCTGAAAGCCTGGTGGGAAAGCTCTGCTATACAGACCCTGGGGAACTGTAATAGATCCCACAGGGCCCTAATCTCAGGTGGGAGCATGTTCCACCAGGTTGGGGCAAGGGCAGAAAAAGCCCTTACCCTGGTTGAGGCTAAGTGCTCATCCCTGTATACCTTCTAAAAATGCTGATAGTTGCTGCTAAAATGGTCATAGCTGCTAAATGGAAAGACCCTAGCTCACTCCGATTAAACTTATGGTATGCTAAAACTATACATGATGGACAAGATTGCAGATAGTGCCGGTTTGTGCAGCAACACTGGGAACCAAATTAGCATGATGCATAAGGGGCTTCCATTTCTGGAAGCTTCTTTCCTACCTAATTTGCCAGTGTGATCCCAAATTCCACAGCGTTTTTATGAAATAGTTAATCATTTGTAATAATATAGATAGTTCTAAATTCAACATTTGTGGCTTGAAAAGGAGTTCATCTGGGTCTGTGCATGTTTGCTTGCCCTCCTCTCTCTCTCTCTTCCCCTCCTTCCCCCTTTCTTCTCTGTCCTTTCTTTTTTCTCTACCATGCTGTTCTGCTCCTCTAAGTATCTTTTTGTCATATGTATGTCGCAGTGCGTGGAATGCTGGCTGGCACGTCAGTGCCCAAAGGGAGTTAGAGTACCCACAGAAGACTGGAGTCCAGAACTTAGGTGCAAAGACAGTGAATTTATTCACACCCAGCCACCACCTATATACAATTCTCAGTGTCAAAGTGCTCCGCTGCAATTGATTCATGTGAGGGGAAAAGTCCACTGTACACTCTGTACATTTATACAACTTCTGGCCAATCAGCACACAGCTGATGCAATCCTCCTGCAATACCTTTAGTGCCAGGCTGGACTGCCTCAAACCAGTTATGGCCAGCCTCCTTGCAGTCACATGCTACCTCTAGCTGTCACTTTACTTTGACACTAGATCAAACTCATCGAGGCCAGCCTTACCATTATAAGTGAATCACGACAATGTATGGCGATCTGAACATGTGTGATGTGTGGCTGAATGTATGAAAAAATCACGAGATCCATGGCACATAACTGGAAGGGAAAGTTGAATTTTTAAGGATAAGCTGAAGAGGAGAGGGGCAAGTAAGGGAAAATGCCCATGTAATTAAACTACCTTTTACTGACCTGTTTATATTAAAATTAATAAAACATAAAGGGGTGGAGAGAAAGTGCTCATAACATAGTGTTATGTTATTCCTGCTTTCATGTTTCATGAGTCACGAAAGCTCATACCCACCACAAATTTTGTCAGTCTTTAAGGTGCTACTGGACTCCTGGACTGATTTCCCACAGCCGCTGCTCTGTGCTCACTCCTCT
>NW_015169806.1:102103-122785 GCF_001447785.1 Gekko japonicus | reverse complement strand
CCCCCAGCCCCCTCCCCCCTGATTGATGGTCTTGTCGCCGGTCGCTGGCAATCTGCCAAACCCCAGTAAAAGAGGAGGAGTACGGGCCAGTGGTAGAAGTTGTGGAGGACCACGGCAGCCACCAGCGTCTTGCCCAGGCCGGTGGGCAGGCAGAGGAGCATGTTGGCCTCCATCACTGCCCATACCTGGTAGCCCTGCTCCACCAACCCCCGGCCCACCGGGAACAGCCACAGCCCACCCGCCAGGCCGTCCATGAACCCGCCCGGGCATGGTGAGGAAGGGGAGGAGGAGGAGTAGGAGTAGGGGAGGCTGCCATGCCCCTCACGTCCCCCTGACACTGCCTCGGCCTCCAGCACCACTGCCACCAGCCTCTCGTCATCTTTGGGTGGTGTCATTGTGGTGGTGCATGTGCAGAGCATGCACGCCACAGGAGGTTCCAGGACAGGGCTAGACTCCCCCACTTTAAGGTAAGAATGATGCTTGCACCCCCCCCCCCTTTCCCCAGCCCCCCCACTAAAAAGGTCCTAGCTACGGGCCTGAGCCCACCGCATCCATAGTTAAGGAAGCGGCTTCTTCACATAAATGCACACTTGCCTTTTCCCCTCAGTAGGGAGGGGTCACCTTCTGTAAGGTATAACCAGGAGTCTTGTCGCACCTTAAAGATCAGCAAATTTATTGAGGCATAAATTTTTATGAGTTTTATCAGAGCATGAAGGTGAAGGGGGTCCCGGCTCATGAAAGCTAATGCTGCAATAAACTCACTAATCTTTCGGGTACCAGAAGACTCATTATTTTTGCTGCAATAGATTCATGGCCTTACCCCTGTGGGATCTGTCTTCTCCAAACTCCCAATCAAGAACAGAGCAATCAGGAGACTATCACCTAACTATTAACACCCATTCAGGACCATTAACATTAGTTTCTTAAAGGTCCAGGCTATAGTCCCTTTAGGACAAACCACAGTGATGCACACATTCGGCACAGCACTACATAACAAGATTTGTGATGTTTACTTTGAAATTAGGGCTGCCACCTTTTGTCTGCCAAGTCTCAAGAGCAATTAACACCTACCAGATGAGAAGAACTGAAGTGGGTTATGCTTTCTCCAGCAGCAGAAGAAAGAAAGCTTTAACCTGCTGATTTTATTTTAATTTCTTTTTTAGGTATAGAGGCTTTGCCAGAACAGAGGGAAGCAGCCCTTGGGGGGGGGGGGCCAATGTGAAGTTGTGCCTGTCTTATAAAACATCTTAAAAAAAAAATGTTGTGTGTTGTTGTTGTTTTGCTTTGAACATCTACTGAATCAAAATTACATGTGATGCATGTTTTTAAAGCAGGCTTTCAAAAATATTTTTAGCAGCATTGGCTGAGAGCAGCATTACTAAAGGTTTGGGACCCTATACATAAAAACTTTTATACTAAAAGATCAAGACTGATTATACCTTTAGAGGCATTTACTTTACCCAATGTATATATGGGAGAAGAATCGTTAAGATACCAGGTTATTTTGGATAAAAAAGATAATCTTAAATTACCAGAACAATTATCCTGGTGGAAGAAAGCGCAACTGGAATCGATATATTTGAAGGATAAGAAACAAGGGTTTAATAATAAAATAACTGAACTGGAAGAAATTGTCTTAACAGCAGAAAACAAAATGATAAAGAAAATATATAAGATCTTATTGGATGATGTGATGGTTGGTGAAATAGTGAAAAAAATATATGATTGTATGGGCCCAGAATATAGGCCACAATATTAATTTAGAAGAGTGGGAGCAGATTTGGCTGAAGAATATAAAATTAACTAATGCTGTGTCATATAAAGAGGACATGTATAAGATGTTTTATAGATAGTATATTACACCAGATAGATTAGCTAAACAGAATAGTAACTGCTCTGATGAATGCTGGAAATGTAAAAATAAGATTGGCTCTTTTTATCACATGTGGTGGCTATGTGATGTTACAAAGAGGTATTGGAGATGGATTCATGAGATAATGGAAAAAATAACAAGAACTAATATCCCGTTTACTCCAGAGATACTGTTATTACACTTGAGATGAGAGCCAGCACAGAATGGACTTTTCAAAAAACTTGGAAGAGATTCTATGATTGGTATAATGTAAACGCAACTGAAAGATAAATGTAGTAATTTGAAAACACAGAAAAGATAAGCTTAGTAAAATAGATAATGAATTTAGAAATTTAATAAGCAGAAGAAGTGATAAAAGTCTCTTGTTATATGTTATATGTTGTTGGGGGTAGTTGAGGGTAGTTGGGTGTTGTTGTATGTATGTATGTAGTATATAATGAAAAATAATAAAAGTGTACCCTCGGGTACTTAAAAAAAAAGAGTGCTTGGACTAAATAACAATATTGTCTTTCTCATTTGCTTTGACTCGTGTGGGGGGAAGGCGAGATCACAATAATACACATCCCATGTTATCCTGTTCCCAGCCAATCGCATTAAACTGGCATTGATTTCAATAACTACAACTGTTGCCACTCAATATAGAACCCGGAATGCAATGCAATTTTTTTGTAGTGCAGGCAAAAGCTTGGTTACATGCATCTTCTTTTTGGGGGGTGGGAAGGCAAAATGGTATGGTTGCCAAATGGTCTGGGAAAAACACAAGGAAAAAAAATAATGGCTGGTAGCTTTACAAGGTCCCTATCCAGTCCTATGAGATGCTAGAACAGACAACTGCCTTCTGGCTCTGACTAAAGCCTTTAAAGATTTTAAGTGCTTCAGCGATAGCTTGGTACACAATTATAGGTGGATTAGAGAAAGTGCTAATAGGGGATTTTTGCTCTAATCTTCTTTCAATTGTTAATATTAATTAAAGTGTGCTTTCCCCCTTCATTATGCAATACGTGTGAGCAACTTCTTAAAAGGAATACTTTTAATTTACTAGATATCTTGCACTGGCTCTCTCTGGGAGGAAACTACACAGAATTGAAGGAAGCTTTAGCAGAAAGGTCAGGAGATTCAAAAGGACCAAAGATGATCTCTTGCCCTGCTATGTACTCCGTACTGTTCAAAGAGTCTCTCTGGCTTCTCTGGATGACAACTCCTGACCTCCCATCAACCTTTCATTTGCTTATACATTCAGAAAATGGAGTGAGTTCTGAAAGTATTAGCATGCAATAACTAGATTAGGGGCCTCTGACTAACCCTTTTCACCCTGGAATGATCCCTCAAGTAAATAATAGCAGAGTTGTTGACTATAATGAGTGGAATTCATTGGTAGCTAGAGATACACCTGTGATTTGTGAATGGCCCAGTGAAGCCTACAACATGTCAGTCTCTTATTTATGTAGACAGTGACTGCAGTTTAGAGATCCTCATGCACAATACTGGGCTGGATGGATGCTACTGAATGCGAGAATGTCTCTTGCTGAATATATACCTGGTACTGTCAGCTGTAATGGTGGGTGTGCATCCCTGTCAAGCATTGGTTTTGTTTCACTTACTGCTTGCCATAGATAGGGGGGGGGAATTCCTGAGAGGAACGCCTGCGTGTTTAGAGTGCATGCTTGTAGAAGCCATAACTTTCCCTTAAGGTTGTGCCCCAAAGCTGGTACCCAAAGGAGCTGGCCTTGGAGTCTTTTCTGCCAGGCTAGGATGTAGATAAGGTGCCATATATCTGTCAGGGTTGCCATAGTGACTGTAGGGGCTGAGTGGTGATGTATGCGAGAGGTATGGGGTGTATTTTCTATTACCTATAACAAGGGCTTTTGCACACCTTTTCCCAGTTCTGACACAGAGCTTGTTTCTTGAAGTAAGCGTATCTCAATAAACTATCACTGCCAAAGTGTTGTGGAGAATGTCTTAACTGAGAGACCTGACAATCCCCCACCGTACCCCTAGGTCATGTGGAACTCTTTCTGGAGTAGCAGTACAAATGCCAGCCTGTTTCTATACTCAGATCATCTTTAATAGGTTATAGTCAGAGATCCTAGATCACCTGGCTGCTCACCCTGCGGCTGCAAAATGGCTCCAGGTGAATCCGTGGCCAATATTTGTTAGAATTATAATTATTTTATAATTATTTTGAAACTAAATTGATTCAAATAATGAGAACATGGGCAGAGGCCATCTCAGAGATTAGGGATGCCAGCCTCCAATCGAAACCTGAGTATCCTCTGGAACTGCACTTCATCTCCAAACTACATTGGCCAGTTCCCCTGGAGAGAATGGATGCTTCAGAGGGTGGAATCTATGGCACTGTACCCCACTGAGGTCCCTGTCCTCTCCAGGCTCCACCCCCAAATCTCCAGGAGTTTCCCAACCTGGATCTGACAACCAGAGGCCAGGGGGGACCTGGCAACTCTAGGCCTGATTCTGGGACCCTGGACAAAAGTCAACAATAAGCCGATGTCATTTCTTCTTCGTCCCCCCCCCACACACACACTTGTATACTTCAGTTTCATTTGTTCTGGCAAACTTTTCCAAATTAGGCTGTAACATGACTTTATCTAGCTTGATGACATACGTGCACCATCACTGAGAAAACTATTACAGCCAATGAAGAGATCTTGCTAGATCAATCACATTTGGGTGTCATAAAAAAAAACCCCTCACCTAAGAGTGTGAGTGAAATAGATCATTTATGAAGGGGAGGTGGACGTCTGTAAGTAGTTGTTGGATTTTATTTTATTTTATTTGCCATCAGACAAAATGTGACAAACAATCTCAGATTTTTCATTGTATTGTTTCTTCAGTAAGTGATATATTATATCACCCCCACTGCTGCCCCAGCACAGGATCCTGGGAAATTGCCCATGTTGCCCCATAGGTAAGACTGCCCCTGTACATTATGTATTCAAGAGAAGAGGAAGATAACATTTTAAAGCCCTGCTGATCCAGACTGTTGCTTCAATGAAACACACTTTCCTACTCGCTAAATAATACAGATTGCTCTCTTACTGTCTTTCTCAACAATATGAAAGAGGGCTTTTCAAAAAGAATTTGTGCTACAGGGCCCATTCACCACAGATCACAGGGGCCCTCAAATAAATCAATAGTGTTCATTAGTGTATGTTTAGGCTTCATATTTGACTCTCTGTAAGTCAATATATCGCCCTGAGCAGCAACAGGAAGAATGAACAGTCCAGACAGCCATCACTATACCAGAATAAAAATAGTGAACTGATTGATACAATTTAATTGTATTTTCTTTTATATTTACTTTTATTGGTTTGTTTTTCTTGAGAAATTTAGTGGGGGGGAGAACTTTGAGGGCTGTAGGATGGGATTAGAGGGCTTTGGTCTCCGTATTTACGATGCCTAAAAAGGCACTGATCTAAAACAGAACCTCGGCTCTGCTTCCTAATCTGTTTCTCACGGGAAAGTGAAACTGTAATCAATTTTTTTTTTAAAGTATGTTTGTGATTTTTCTCAATAAGAAGTAAACTGTTGACTGAACTTCTTTATATGTTCATTCTTGATAAAGTATAGATTTTACCCTCTGGCAGACCAAGCAAGCAATACTATTTGCCTTTGAAACGGTAATATCCGCAATGGTATGATATTCCCTTATCATCTTGTCCTAGCTGAAGTTTATAACCACAAAGAGAAACATCCAGAAAACAACTATGAAAAAAAGGCGAGCTGTTTTAGAATTAATTGTTAAATTGCAGACCTGGCAGCAAAACACTGCCTTACTTACACAATAGTGGAAGAGTTGTGAAAATACATTTTTCACAGCCTGGAAGTTCTATACTTATTTACTTGGGAGTAACTAGTTGGGAGCTAAACGTGCCCAAGGACAGTATGTGGCAAATGTGTTGTACTTTACTCCACAGGCAATGTTATTTGAAAACCCTCCTTGGGGCAAAAGTTTCCATTCTATCAATTTGTTGAGATCCAAGACCATTCTCAGAGCCTAGGGTTGCCAACTGCCAAGAAAAACAAGTCTGGGCTACTCCTCTGAAACAGGGGTTGCCAACTGGCTGCAGATAATATTCTGTCCCTCTAATAGAGGTTTAATGTGCAGAAATGGGAAGTGGAAGCTTTGAAAGGCATGGAGCTAAATAATATCTCCTAGGAAATAACATCCCATTAAGCCTCTAATAAAGGGACAGGACATTTTTCTCCCAGCCAGTTGGCAGCCTTATCTGAAATGGTAGCACAATGGCTAAGCTTGAAAGCAGAGAAAAGCAGGGGATAAACATCTAAATAAGTAAATAAACATTGCACATTTAGCAGCAACCCCATCCAGAAAATCAGCCACACCCATCATCACCATAACCTTTGTCCACATTCCTGAGAGTGCATCAATGCACTCTCAACAGGTGTGGCTTCCTCCCATCTCTAGAGGAATATAAGGAATGAGTCACACTCAGGGAAATTCCTCTTCTTTGCAGCTGAGATTCATCATCTCACCTTGCAACTCTGCCTTCAAGGCAGGACATGTCATTAATTACTATGAATAGCAATTCACTGTATTTATATAATTATTTATGACATATGATGTGGCTTGATAAGTCTATCTCAGCCATCTTTACAACAACCCTACAAGGTAGCCCAGTACTTTACTGTAATGATACAGTTCTATCAGCCTAGGGACCATGAGCTGAATCACAATAAAATCCCCTGAGATGAAATCACTCAGTCATTTCCTAGCTATCATTACCCTGGAAAACATTTTTTAACTGATAGGGTTACATTAGGACAGTGATGGCAAACCTTTTAGAGACCGAGTGCCCAAACTGCGACCCAAAACCCACTTATTTATCGCAAAGTGTTAACACAGCAATTTAACCTGAATACTGAGGTTTTACTTTAGAAAAAACAACTCATACATTAACTTAAGATGATCCAAACAAAGTAAGGAAAGCAATCCCAAATGCTTTCATTTACTTAAAATTATTTGGCAGAGAATTCCACACCTTAATGATGGTCTAGGCCTTGCTGGGGCGATGGGACGCGTGCCCACAGAGAGGGCTCTGAGTGCCACCTCTGGCACCCGTTCCATAGGTTCGCCACCACTGCATTAGGATCTGACCCAGCCAGCAGAAATTTCAATTTGTTGCCTACAGTCGAGGTAGACCAGTAATGTTACTATTATCCCATACTGCATATTTGAGTAGGGGAAAGAGCTGAAGCCAAGAGATGGTGACATCTTATGCCACCTAGTAACAAGTTTTTAACTGGGGAACCTCATTGTTTCACTGCTCAGTCTCTTAGCTGTTGCCTATTTTGCATTAGCCTATGGCTATAGAATTTTTTTTGTTCTGTTTTTGTTTTTTGTGGGTTGTGTGTGTGCTTGCATGACTGGAAGTCATGGTGACTTCTGGAGACCCCTAGTGGGGTTTGGATGTTTCAGAGAGGTAGCTTGATTGTCTGCCTCTGCGCCCCGAGCTCTGGTATTCCTTGGAGGTCTCCCATCCAAGTACTTGCCAGGGTCAGCTCTGCTTAGCTTCTGAGATCTGATGAGACTGGGCTATCCAGGTCAGGGTGGCTATAGGGAATTCGTTCTGCCACAGTGTTATACGCAAGTGTGACATTTGGTACCAAACATAGAAAGAAGCATCCAGAGAATCCAGCTTCCATTTTACAAGAGCCAATGAAAACATTACATTGGATGGACTCCTACAGCAGTTCATCTATGATTTTAAGTTAATCGGACAAATATACTTCATCAAACACTGGTTTTGTTTCTACACTATATGTTCTCACCCTAAAATTGCTCAGTGGCTTTAACAGCTGCATAGCAAGTATAACAGCATCTGCATGGAGGGGGGGTAAGGCACCTTTTAAATTTTTCCATTGCATGGAGCAGTTCATGGCATAGCAAAGGTAGTGCTCGTGGCACAGAAAAGGCAGTGCTTCATTTGCTATTGTGGCATGCACAGCCAGGCTCTATGGAAAGCTCGACTGTGGTCCATACAACAAAAGTTTCACATCACTGTAATAAAAACCATCCAAATTCCATTGAAAAGCTGAACTCTTTTTTTCCCTTTTTTCCCTTCCTACATAGACAGTGGCACACAGGTTTTTTTTTTAATTAAGAGAACGTATTCCTTCTGTTTGACAGATCACTACTATTTTAAGAGAGACACATTCTTCTTTTCCTTCTGTTTGACAGATCACTACTATTTTAAGAGAGACACATTCTTCTTTTCCTTCTGTTTGACAGATCACTACTATTTTAAGAGAGACACATTCTTCTTTTCCTTCTGTTTGACAGATCACCACTATTTTAAGAGAGACACATTCTTCTTTTCCAACCAGCCTTCTCAAGAGCCTGGTGTTCTGCTTGCTCTGAGGGGCTTCTCCTTATTACAATAATAATTAAAGTTGGATTTATGGAGAGCTCTGCTCTGCTGAGTAGAAGAGCCAGAGCTGGGTGAGAGAGGGCACTGCGCAGAACAGGTGGGTAGGTTTCCAGTGACTGATTTTCATACAGTAACATTTGTTGGCTCATGTTGTGCCAAATTAATTGTAGGAGATTCATTACATATGGAAGAACTTGGTGGCTTGTTTTCTGTTGAATAGGCCTATCTCCAGGCAACTAATGGCTGATCAGGGACTTTAACAGAAGGACAATAGTGCTCATTGTTGACTAGAAATCTCTCCCTTTGGAAGGCAACACCCTTCAGTATATGGGGGAATCAGAGGCCCCGGTCACATGGGAGACTTTGGCCCGGGAGAGGGACGGATCAGGGGCGCAGCAAACGGGCGCAATCTCACCGCAATATCTGGGAAGCGGTGCGCACCCATCCCTGATCCGTCTCTAAACCCAGAAAACCCACTGCAAAAAAGAACCTCCTACAGAGGAGGACTTACCTGAAGCACCGCTGCAAGCGTGGCCATGGGATCGCCGCCATGCCCGTTGTCCGGATCAATCCAGGCTCCCCGCTGAACTGCGCATGCGCACACATACACAGTTTGGCTGTTAACGCTCTTTCTTCAGTGGCTTCCCCCTGGCATCTGATCATGCTGGGGAGGAAGTGTGCGGTGGCTCAGGGGATCTATGTGATCCCGCCGCCGCATCTCTCTTTTGGTGCGGCTTTAGAAAGCCACACTTTGCCCGTGCTATTCCCCCCCCCCCATGTGGCAGGGGCCAGAGAAGCAGTGAAGAGTAGTTTAGTTTTGGGACAAAGGGAATGAGTTAAGGTTTTTGCTGAGGCATTCTTGGCTCTTTGGGAACTCGGTACAAGATTCCTTGTTGTGTAGCTCGTTTTGACTGGGGTGCATGCCTCCAGGAAGTTCTGCTTGTATATTTGAAAATAATTCAAAAATGCTATAACAGTGCAATCCTAAAAATATTTTCCTGGGAGTAAGCTCCATTGAATAGGACAGATGATCCGCCATCTTTTGAGTATGAATGGCACTGATCACTTTGTTTATTTTAAGATCTAATTTAAGATTTTAATATGTAGTATATGTTTTAAATTGTTATGTATATGATTGTTTTACCATGGCAAGTGTTCTTGCCTCTGTAAGCCGCCCTGAGCCCACGGGGGAGGGCGGGGTATAAGTACGAAAAATAAATAAATAAATAAATAAATAATATAACTGAATAGTACCATGAGTAGACCTGCTTAGGCTTACTCTCAGAGGTTATGAGGACACTTTCTTAGAAATAAGCCCCATTGTATAACATGGGGCTAGGATGGCTCCCTAAGTCTTCCATGCAGTCTCTATCATCCAAAAAGAGTCTCTATCATCCAAAAAGGAAAATTACATTTTGTAGCATTTCTTCTGCACTTCTTGCTGCTCAAGGTAGTGATGACCACCTAACAGTATCAAGAGTAGGCTTTATCCCTTGTGATTCTTAAAAGATATGGTCTATTAGATATCCCTAAAATGAGCAGTTCTCAGATCCTATGTTAGGGATGGGCACAAACAGGCTCATGAACTAAAATGTTTTGGCAGTTTTGTGCTTTGCAAAGTCAAGTTCATGGCAGGGCAACCGGCATGAACTTATCACGAATTTTCAAGTTGTTAATGGAGTTTCAAACTGGTTCATGAGCAGATAATCCCCAGACAGACTGTCTCTGCTCAATCAAAAGGTTCACAAAACCTCAAAGCAACAACTTGGAAGGCATGTAGAGGAGCTTCCGGGGGAGGTCCCCTGTGATTTTGATTCGGTGTAGTGTAGTAGTTAAGTGTGTGGACTCTAATCTGGGAGAACCAGGTTTGATTCCCCACTCCTCCACTTGCAGCTCCTGGATGACCTTGGGCAAGCAATAGTTCTGTCAGAGCTGTTCTCTCAAGGACAGTTCTGGAAAGAGCTCTCTCAGCCCCACCTACTTCACAGGGTGTCTGTTGTGGGGAGGGGAAGGGAAAGGAGTTTGTAAACTGCTCTGAGATTGCAAGTGAAGAGCGGAGTATAAATCCAATCTCCTCCTCCTCTTCTTCTTCTTTTTTAGCTTGCACAGGATCTATATACTCCTGAACCTGCGCATGTCAAAGAGACAACAAACTTGTAGGGGACCTCCTCCAGATGCTCCTCTACATGCCCTCCAGGTTTGATGACTCTAGTTTGTACATGATTCGTTCTATAAACTCCTGAACCTGTGTCTGTCAAAATGACTGCCTGTCATTTTGACACCTGCAGGTTAAGGAGGTTTAGGAGTATATAGATCCTGTGCATGCTAGAGACACCAAACTCACAGGGGATCTTCAGATGGCTTTCCTCTACCTGCCCTCCAAGTTTGGTGTCTCTAGCTTGCACAGGATCCATTCTATACATTCCTGAACCTTCAACCTGTGCCAATCAAGTTTGGTGTCTCTAGCATCTTGGGGGAGGGCATTCTACCACCTCATTAACCTTACAAACCAAATTGGTTCATCAGGCATCTAAAAATTTGTGACGGTCTGTAGTTTGCAAATGGGGCATGTCACAAATCATGAACTGAACTGCACTTTCCCAGTTTGTACCCATCTCTACTACTGGTATCAAGGTCAAGGTCAAGGTCCCCTTGCTCGAAAGCCAGTCAAATCCGACTCTAGGGTTGCGGTGCTCATCTCCGTTTCCAAGCAGCCAGCGCTGTCCAAAGACATTTCCGTGGTCATGTGGCCGGCATGACTAAACACCAAGGCGCACGGAACGCTGTTACCTTCCCACCGAAGTGGTACCTATTTATCTACTTGCAATTTCTTGCTTTCGAACTGCTAGGTTGGCAGGAGCTGGAACTAGAGACGGGAGCTCACCCCGTCTTGCGGCACCCGGGTCTTGAACTGCTGAACTACTGACCTTCCACAGCCTGCAGTTCAGCGTCTTAACCACTTGAGCCACCGCAGCTCCACTACTGGTATAAGTAAGGAGTATTCAGTGACTGAAACAGTAACATCCAGTGGATTCCCTTTTCCATTCTGACACCATGGGTTGGATCCAAATTAAATTGGCAATTTGTGCTGATTGCTCCTCCTTGCTGCAGATCCCTCTCTTATCATTCTTTGGGTTCTCCTCTCCCCCCAGAGCAGCATTTCTTGGAGACCAGTGGACTGCAGTGGGATTGTAGAAGCAGAAAAGTTCCCCTCTGGCACTGGAAAATATCATCTCGACCCAACGCAATGTCTCTCTCAAACCACTTTCAGCTCTCTTACAAATGATTCTGTATCTCCGGACTTGAGTGCATTCATGATTTCCAGAGTCTCTCTATTGTGAGTGGCAGATGATGGTGTACCTGTTTGCTTTATAAACTGTACGTTTTACTTGTCTAGGGAAATGCAAGGAAGTTAGTTCTGGTTTGAGAAAAGAGACACCTGTGTCCCTCCAATTACAGAACATTCTTGGCCAGCTGTCCCCTTCCTGTCACAAAACCATGATGTGTTTGCAGTGCTAAAGAAAGTGTTCCTCACATCTCGTCCACTCCTGCCTCAGATGCTCTGTGCATTAAACAAAAATGAATTGGCCTCAAAAGTAGAATCCTCACATTGCATGCTGACTTTTGCTTCTCTTGGATCTAGGGTGTAGCTCACCGTTCCACAGTCCTGCAAGAATGAGAAAGCATGGGCATGTAGATGCCAACAATTAATATTTATAAATTACACTGAAAGAAGTGGGACCCTTTCTTTCATTGCCACCACAGTTGGAATGAAGAGACGGATGCCAATATGGATTTAACAAGGGCCACTTTATTAATTATTTATAGGGTTGCCAAGTCTATCTTCGCCGAGAGCGGGGTGCTCCCGGCTGGCGTCCTGTGCGCGCGCCGCACCCACGTCACCCAGAAGTGACGGGAGGACGCCAGGCAAGCTGGGGGCGGGGCCACGACCATACAAGGGAAAACCATAGAGTTTCCCCTTATATGGCCATGGCCCCGCCCCCAGCATGCCCGGCGTGCCTGCTTCACTTCCGGGTGACGCGCACGTCAAGGTGGAGTTCCCCCCAGGGACCGATCCGGCTGCACTGGGGGGTGGGGGTTTCCCCGCCCCCAGGGGGACTTGGGATCCCTAATTATTTATAATAAAACAACTGGCAAAGGGCTGCTAAAATGTACTGAGGAATATGACCGGTGTAAAGGTCCTGACCCCCTTCATTTCCTTCTGGGTGATGCACCTTCCCCGATCTCGAGCCACCCAATGTAGCTCTCGACCAGCAGCTTGGCATATTTAGGAGAACCCCCTGGCCCACCACCCCAGAAGCCACATGGCCTGCTGAGATAGGCCGGGCCAGATTGTTCTAAGGAAGATCACCCTTCCCGGCCTTGAACTGCAAAAGTCCGAAAGCTGTTCTTAGGGGACCCTTTAATTCCTTTATAACAATACCCAGGTGCTCACCATTTTCAACTTCCTGATCGTGCTACCCCGTCATAGCAAAGGCCAAGTCTCTGCTTAGGCCTTCGCCCCCACCAACCAGTCCAGCACCACCAGCACCCCTCACCTCAAATGTGCAAGAAATATATCGTTGCCCTTGTTAGAGAGGTGCACCCCATCCCCCCTATACAGGTCCATTAACTTGACCCGTATATCAGGGTGCAACAAGAAGAGGCCCAAGCCACCTTCCATGGCATTTTTGAGCTGCCGATTGGCATTTCGCCTTGCCTAGTCCAAGCACCTAGGACCCCCTAGGCTATGCCACACCTGGCGCAGCAACATTGCAGACAAGACCAGCTGCACCCCAGGCCACCGGTCAGCAATGTCTGCCAAATCAGCCTTGGCCTGAATGACTAGGGCTTTACCTTTAACAAGACACAGGTCATTACCGCCAAGGCGTATCACAAGCACGTGAGGAGGAGGACCACGCTTCTCCTTAAACAATAGCGGCATAAACCCAGGCCAGTGCATGCCTCTTTGGCCAAGCCACTCGACCTCAGCCCGCTCACTGCAGCCCAACTGGGAACCAATGTGCATCCTCTTGGCTTGGTGAGTGGCCCAAAACACCATGCTGTGCCTGCAGATAAGCACTCAGTTCTTCCCATAGCAACCAGCAGCACCTAAAACAATAACCAAGTTAACAACACAAAACAACGGGGGGGGGGCATCCAGGCAGAACAAGAAAGGATCCTCCCCGTCATACTAAATTTAAGGCAGGTTAAACTTTGAAGGTCTGAAGATATCTTGTAGCGAGCTGAGCTCCACCTGCCAAGTTTCTGAATGTCAGCTACCAGATACCCCATAGCCGCAGCAGTGGAAGCCGCCCCAATTCTAAAAGAATGAATGCCAAATTGAAAACCACCAAGACCCAAAGCCTCCAGAGCTCTCTTGGTAATTGCCAAAAATTGAAATTTTGTTAATGGAGATCCATCCCTATGTAGGAATAGAAAACCTTCACTCCCACCCCTCAGGGCCAAATAGGAATGAAGGGCAGTGACAGGACAAAGGTCCGGATCCGAACAAGGACCCACTGACACCACTACACCTTTCTGCAATTGGTCCATCTTGGAACACCTAACTGTAATGTGCAGGCTATCACCACTAAACTAAACATCCCTAAGGCAAAGTGCGTATCCCAACCTGTCTTGTTGGGATCGGTCCACCAATTCACTAATTTTCAGGGCCCCAAAGAATGCAACCAGGGCAGCTGCACGAAGCAAGGCAGCCTTGTTTGCATCTACACATAAGGAAGTCCATTCTGGTCTCAAACCCTTAAGAACAGCGGGGGGGGAATGGTTCCCTTGTATCCCGAGGCATCCCATCTTCCCGGGTCCAGCCTTCCAACATCTTTCTGACTCAGAAATCACCAGTGTCATCCTTAAAGCCCCCAGCCTTGCTTGCAATAGTTTGCCCCAAATGCTGATAGTTTGCCCCGAATGGAATGGACAGACAAACCCTTACCTTTCAATGACACGCAGAATTGAATCAGATGTGACACTGGGATAGGCCAGAGCTGTTGAAGGCTCTCCTGCTGCCTAAATGCCACAAACTGCTGGCCTGCTCTCATATGAGCCTGGTGTGTGCTGGGGGCAAGAACTAAGCCCATCGCCCTGTCGGCCTCAGCCCTCCGTTTTGCCACAGGTCCTCTGGCATTCTTACCAGAAAAGGATCGGAGTCTGGAGCCAACTGATGGAACCTCTCCATCTGTTTCTGAGACAGAGCGTCAGCAACCCCGTTATTGACCCCTGGTACATGCCTGGCCTTAAATGGTATATTACACTGTAAGCATTGGAAGGTAAAAGTCCTAACCAGCGCCATCACTCTGGGAGACTTAGATGTTAATGAGTTGATAACTTGTACCGTCGCCAGGTTATCACACCAAAAGTGAACAGTCTGGCTAGCAAAGTCTTCAGCCCAGATGTGCACTGCTACCAACCACTTTGGGGGAAAACTCAAGAAATGTTAGGTCACGCATCCATCCAGCCGGGATCCACTCAGGTGGCCAATCTTCAGCACACCAGTGTCCCCTAAAATAGACACCGAAGCCCGAAGAGCCTGCTGCATCAGAGGTGACCTGCAGTTCAGCTTCCAGTCGGAGATCCTTTCTCCAAAGGACACCCTATTATATGAAGCCAGGAAGTCTCACTAAACTAATAAATCCTCCCTAATCCCCTGGGTAACCAGAGTCCTATGATGTGGGCGTTTTAGGCTTCCCATAAAATGGCCCAGCCTTCGAAGGAATGCACGCCCAGGGGACATCACTCTACATGCAAAGTTAAGGTGCCCCATTAGCTGTTGCAACTCCTTTGGAACACGCCTCCTCCACCAACTGAAGGAGGTTAACCAGTTTATCAGGTGGCAAGCATGAAACCTGCTGCACAGTGTCCAACTCAATGCCGAGAAAAGTTAAGACCACAGTAGGCCCTTCCGTTTTCTCACTAGCTAAAGGAACACCAAGTTCCCTAGCCAACTGCTCGATATTGGACAACAGCCATCCACAAACCCCCGATCCAGCAGGTCCAGCAAATAGAAAATCATCCAAATAAGGGGCAGTACTGAACAAGCCCATGCGTACACGCAAAGCCCATTCCAAAAAGGAATTGAACCGTTCAAATGCAGCGCAGGACATTAAGCATCCCATAGGGAGGGCCCTGTCTATATAAAACTGCCCATCAAAGGAGAAACCCAAAAGAACAAAATCATCTGGGTGTATTGGAAGAAGATGAAAGGCTGATTTGATATCCCATTTGGCCAATTCAGCCCCTCAGCCACAACCACAGACCATGCAGAATGCTTCATAGAAAGAAGTGTACCTGACCGAGCAGAGTTCACTAGGAATCGCATTGTTCACTAAGCCACACCGAGGGTAAGACAAATAGTGAGTGAGGCGATACTCCCCTGGTGCTTTCTTGGGCACCGCACCTAGAGGTGATACCTGCAGGTTGGGAACCGGAGGTGAAGGAAAGGGGCCCAATACCCTACCTTCTAAGCACTCCTTTTGAAACTTGGCTGTAACCACCTGCTCCATGCCCCGAACTGAGGGCAAATTGGGTGCTGAAAAGGGATGCCACTCACCCCTGTAGGGAATGTGGAAACCAAACCTAAACCCATCTAACAAGTACTGCCTATCAGCAAACTTAGGATACAGGCGCAACCAGCGCTTTAATATCGGAACTTTAACTGGACTGGGTCCCTTTATCAGGTAAGGCCCGACCCCCTCCCGGACACCTGCTATCCTTAGCGGCAGGTCTGGCTTTGGCCTTGGGGCAGAATGGAAAGGCATGGGGGCCGGAACAGAGAGGGCACTCATGGCGAAGAGTGCATGTTTTCCGGCTACAATACCCCTGCGAGGAAAACTCCCAACAGAGAGGGCATTTTTGAAATGCCTGCCCACCCTGATAACGCAGAGCTCCCACCGTATTGTTAGCAGCACGCTGCACTACATGTCCACTGTCAGAGTGTTCCCCCAAGACGGGCTTGGCCGGGGACATCGTCTGCATCCAAAAATGCAGATGGATTTGATCCCAGCGAAGCGCCGGGTACATAGCCACCTTCATATGGAAAGCCTTGTCATACTCTATCCATGCTGACCCAGCAAAGTCAGAATAACATAGATTATGTCCAATGTTCCCTCTAAACTGTGGAGTCTTGTGAGCAAAAATTCTTCTTTGTGAGCTGCTGGCATTAAAGTTGTGAGCGAGCGATTTGGCTGCTGCATAAATTAGTGTGCTCTGGAGCCATCCTTCCTGAGCTGAGACAAAAATGTGTGAGCTGGAGGCTAAAAAACTGTGAGCTAGCTCACACTAACTCAGCTTAGAGGGAACACTAATTATGTCCATGTACTGGAGCAAAGACAAGGCCCTCCAAGTCTGCGCTCTAACAATTACCCCAGCATAAATTAAAAAGCCAGGATGCCAATTGGCGTATACCCTATCTACACTGTGGCGCTTCAGGCGCTCTTTTTCCTGTTCATCCAAGTCTTCTTTATCCTTCTTGTCTAGCTCTCTATACAATAAGGAAAAGACATCCACATACTCGCCTCTTAATATCTCTAGTGGCTGTCGTAAGATGGTCCCCTAAAGGCATCACCAGTTCACCAGATGACAACTCCTTTGCTGGCACCATCTCGTATGTCCTACTGTCCTGATAAGGAGAAAACCACCCTGGCCACATACTGCCTTGCTGGTACTGTGCTGTGCTAGGTGAAGGCACACAGCTGGCCGGTGTCTGACTATTCCTGCACCCCATGGCCATGATGGAGGTGGCACACCTGTAGGACCAGACGAAGATCCTTCTGTAGGTGCTGGAGCAGACGACCCAGAAGAAGTCTGCAGGCTCGCAGGGCCCCATGGCCAATAGGTACCAGGTGTTTGCAAAAATTAAGGCTTACCTGCCGCCTGCAACAGACCCCCAAAAGGTACCACCTGTTGCTCCTCGCCCACCTGCTCTGGCTGGCCTTCTTGCATCTCAACTGGTTGAGCCTCTTCTTCACCAAGAACCGCAGATTGGCTAGCCATACCCATGCACCTACTTTCAATGGCAGAAAGATGAGTCAACACTTGGGCTTGAAAAACCTCAGTGGGCGACATAGCAGGTTGCCCACTCCCACCTACAGTGGATGGAGGCCCACCCAAGCGTTGTTCAATGGCAGGCAGCCTTTCTAATATGGCCCTGTTCACTGGGTTATCTAAGGACTTGTCCAGAGGTGCAGGTACAACCACACCCGTAGGTGCTACAGAGGCAGAAGACACTGATGAAGGTGCAGAGCCCAAGGGTACAGAAGGCACCAACACCACTTGCGTGGAAACAGCTCCCACCTGGGAAGAAGGCACTATGGAGCCCAATGTAGGAACAGCCCCTATAGGAACAGCGCCTATAGGCACCAAGAGCGCTGAGCCACCCAGAGTAGAAGGCGTGGCCCCTTCATTTGGCCGTTTGGGGGGGCTGTTTTCCCATTGTATGATCCTGGCCTACATGCTTAGGGGCAGGCTGTTTCCCTTTAGAAGCACCCAGGCCCTTTTTTGGAGCCATGTTGCCTGACAGTAAAATGGCCACCCAATAGAAAGGCCTAAAATGGCCACCAAAAGGAGAGGCCTAAAATGGCCGCTGCTTCAATCACCCAAATATGGTCGCTGCTTCTCTCCATCTAAAATGGCCACCACTCGCCTGGCCTCCACTTTGGAACACAGGATCCGAAAAAGCAAGCCCTGTGGCTGCCAATGAGGGTGGATAATGGGGGGGAAGGGGGAGGGTTTGAGAAGGCCAGAAGATAGGGCAGATGATAAAACTGCCGGGATGAGGCAGTGTTACCGTGCTGCCAACCACTACGTGCACCTACTGGCCAAGGCCGGGGGGAACCTAACCCCAAAGCTTCCCCCTGAGGACTGAGGCCCCTACGTCACAATCAGGCTCCCCCCAACACAAAGTGCTCCTCTGTGGGCCACGCCGCACCGCCAGCAAGAAGCTGCCACAGCCGCAGCCACGTTTATTGCACCATCGCCGCCCGATCTCACCAGCCGCTGCTGCGCCTCTCCCGCCACCACAAGCAAGCCCAAAAAAGCCTGCTCGATCCTCCACCTCGTGCTCCGTCTCTGCCGAGCACGCTGGAGGACTGCTAAGGCAGAGGGTGGGAGCCGAGCCTAAATAGGCTGGCTCCGCCCCCTGTCTGGTGCTGCATTTCTCACAATGCCAGCGCCATCTCCTTCTCCTCTCGAGGAGGCAAATCTGCCCCCTCCCACCAGCGCAAGCTCGGCAGGAGTTGGGGCTTGCATTGTCATATTACCTCCACCATTCCTAAGAGCAATATCTAGCCCCTCCAAACCTGTTCTAAAGCTGGGATCACACAAAGCTTATTTTCTATTTTCTAGTGTCAACCCTAAACTTATTTGCTATGGACAAAGTCCCATTTGACCTCAGTGGGACTTACTTCTGAGTATACATGCTTAGGATTGCACTGTCAGTGTTGGACCTACCTGTATTAGCTCAAGTCTTCTGCATTCTCACACAGTCTCTGCTTTAGGAAATCTGGGGTAAATAGTCTTGTAGGAGAGACCCATTACCACAATCCATGGGAACTTCAAAGCTGGAGAGACTGATTCCAAAGCATACCTCTGCTATCAGAAACAGCTACCATTGATTCAGTGTGCAAGATGGGAGACAAACAGCACTAGTCATTTCCAGAATGACCTGTGGCATAGTTAACAGTAATTTGTTCAATGGTAATTTCAGTGTCAGATGAAATGGTTGTTAGCATGCATATGGATCACTTGATTCCAGTGGTACTTGTAATCCAGGCTTCTAAGTCAAGTGAGCTATTGCATTATTTTATGAATCTGTTACATGGTTAAAAGTACCCTCCTTTATTCTCTCGCTGTATGATTAGCTCTTCTGTCTGTACTAGCCTATCGGAATCTGACTTTCCTAACCTCTGGAAGGTATTTTTATTGCTTAGCCTTGTGCAAATCTTTCCATGAAGGGGCTGGTGGCCCTCTCAAGCTGACAGGTGCATCTGACGCACAGATCTTCCCAAACTCAACAGGCCTGACATTCATAGTCAAGGTTAGGACTTCATCTCCATTTAAAAGCATTTCAGAACATTCAGAGTTTTAGATCATTTTTCACAGAGAGGGAAAAACAGTTTTCAGGGGAAATTAATATATTTCCTCTCCCACCCCCACCCTCCCCCTTCTCTTTTTCTATTCAGTCGCTTTCATCAATCACTGCAATTGTGCCAGTCAACCTCTTCTCATTGTGCCTTCTCCTTTGTTTGTTTGGGTTTTTTTAGTACACCTTTATCTTTCAAGTCCCCTGACCTCTTCTGTCAGATAGCGGCTATGTGCAGCATGACCTCATTTCACTGTCGGGCTGACACAAGATCACCTAATCTTGACTGTCTGCTTTCTAAACACCTGCTGCATGTTTCTTTCCCTCTGAATCAGCATTTTGTCTCCCTGGCCTTTGTGCCAAGCCCATCTTCTTTTTTGTCTTAAATTCTGTCACTCTTCTTTGTCACTTTCTACATACATCACGCCAGCAACTTTGATACTCCAAGAGGGCCTATTTGAAGCTGATGTTAATATGAGCGTCACGATTTTGCAACAGTGTCTCATTTTGGTCGATATGTAATTTATCAAATATATACAAGCAATAAATTTTAAGTACATGAAATAGTACAGATGAATTTAGTTTTCTCTTTTTAAAAAAACAGTTGTTTTGGAGTACAGGTGTTAAAGTAGCAAAGGAAACGCTTATCAGAGGTTTGTGAGAGTGGCACAAACAAGAAAGCCATCTATTTCTACCTTTTATTTAAGTCAGAGTCCTTCATTTAAAACATTACAAAATAGTGTCATTGTAAAACTTGATTTGGGGTTCCTATGAGACTTCCAGGCCAGGCACATCTCCAGTCTTATTTCTCTAAGGACCTAGTGCATACTTTTTAAATATATATATATACATTTTTATTGCTTTTACACTAAAAAAAACTACCAAGAAATCATGGGGAAGGGGTATTCTACAAACTGGGACAAAGGAAATAAACCACTGGTCTGGTTGATGGTGGCACGCTAGACAGATGCATCTCCCGGACCTCCCGGGGATGAGGTCTGTGCACGGCAGGAAGGAGGGGGAGTGCTGGCCCGTTATCCCCCCAGGGAGCCTGGCGGAAGGCTCCTAGCCAGGGGACTTATGAGGAGTCGCCTCTTCGCCTACGCATGGTGGGTGAATTGAGGCACTTCTCCATCCCAATGGTCCTTCCTGCACAGTGCCTGAATGGGACCTAGTGACGCTGACCGGGGCAAGCATAGGAGATCGAGCGGATAAAATGAAGTAAAGCGGGGTCGGAAGACCAGATATGAACGTGAGTCTGACTGAGCGAAATGACGGTTAAAGAGAAAAAGAAAGCTCCCTAC
>NW_015169806.1:84334-101258 GCF_001447785.1 Gekko japonicus | reverse complement strand
CTTCGGAAGAGACTAGGCAAGGAGAAGTAAAGGCTGAAGGACTCTGAATTGTGCCTTTAAAAATGTTGAAGTGAGATGCTTTGGGGTGTTTTTGTATGACAGTTAAACTTAAGATTTGAAAAAAATAATGTTAAACTTGACTCAGTTGATAGTAAGATTAACGGGATTAAGACTAAATGGATGGTTAAACTGATGGGATGATCTCCTCTTTTGGGTTTTTAGTCAGTAGTGGGTATCTTTCTTTATCCTATAAATGAAGTTCCCCCTCCCATTTTCTGTTGTAGTTTGTAATGTTATAAAAATGCAATAAAAAATCCCCCCCCGGGGGGCTTAAAAAAAAGAAAGAAACCACTGATATCCCAAGTGGCCAAGGTCAATTTGCTTAGAATGCTTAAATTGGAATTTCACTTACAATATTGCTTTAAAAAGAAAAGGAAAAAGGTTAAATCTTGTCTTATGTTTAGCATATTACAGATAAACAAAGATAAAAACCGCTTATACATTTGTCTGTTAGGAATACGAAAAATTTCTTGAGCCACAGATCATATGCTTCTTCTTTCTTATGAATTCCACAAAGCTCATAGTCTCATCCGGGATTTAAAATCTTTGGAGCTACTGCTCCTAGTTTGAGTTCAAAGTCTTCTTCTGTAGGGCTTCGAGATGCTTTTTCCAGACTTTCCCAGCTGCCTTCTACTTCAGTAGCCTTGTCTTCCTCTGCTGTTTCTTGTTTATTTTCCGATTTCTGAAACGGCTCCATAAATGGTTCTTCATATTCAACGATGTATTCATTAGCTACTGTTTCTGCTTCCTTAGATAGCTCTTTAATCAGCTTGTAGAGTGTTTCCAGTTTGCAGTTTAATTTGATCCAGCAGAGGGCGCAATGCCATAGCCATAATGAAGCGGAAGTCTGTGGTTGTTTCTGGTCTCGTGACCTGCACTGTAAGACTTGTACTTCCAGAAGAAGGGTTGAACTTCACCATTTCTCTCTCCCAGATATCGGTTAAGTTGTTTACTCTTAGAGAAAATCCCTTAAAGTCTCTGTGAGCTCTTTAAAGGTTCGCTTTTAAGTCAGATGTATTCCGTTCTAACAGACAATGGCTTATTCTTTCTGCCCCTCCTCTCGCTAAATTTTAAAGAAAATTTTTACTTGTTTCAGGGTGGGATTTTCCCCCACCCCGGCCACTTATTCTGAGGTTTGGGGGCGTTTGTTCGCTTGGTCGTCTGCATAACTTAATGATTCATTCACTCATGCTTCTTGGAAGATCTCAGGTAAGGAAATCATAAGACCATAAGCCTCCTGAGCACTTGCCTGGTGTGCACCTCTAAGTCTATAATGGCGCTGCAGCAGCAGGACCATTGGGGCAAAGCATGCCTCAATCCCTTGGCGTTGCGCCTCAGGAGCGGCACTACTCAAGCCCCTTGGCTGGGGCCCCAGGGGGGGGAACCAGCCAGCCGTCTCCCCTCCTGCCCACCACGGGACAGGCCGCACCATACGGAGCCCCGCCACTGCGCGCCTGCTGGGCGAGTCACCAAAACTGGAAGTCATCTGGACCTAGTGCATACTTTGAACACTTGAGATTTCACTGCAAAATATGCATGCTGTTGTAAATTGTAGGAAAGTATTTAAATGGCCTGTTCCCCTTTACACATACACAACATTATAACAAAAGGAGCAACCAGACAAGGGCCAGGCTCCTGACAATGTGTTTTCTTGTAGGAAAAATAACAGTATCTGCTAGAAACCTCTGCAAAAGCTCCACTAAAATGAACTGAAGTCAGACAAGAGCACTACGGGACTGTTGTACATTGTGCAACGCAGCACTAACCTGCATTCCTGAATGGGCATTTCCTTGTGAATTGGAAGTTTGAAATGCAGGTGGGGGTGAAGGGCCGTCTGCACTTCCTAAACATCATCTTTGGGCAAGAACAATCTTGGTGCAGCTGAGAAGGGATGGGCACAAACTGGGAAAATGTGGTTCAGTTTGGGTCACTGCATGTGAACCATGAACCGTTGCAAACTTTTAGGTGCTAATCAAACCAGTTCAGTTTCTGAGGTTTGTGATGCAGTAGAATGCCCCCCATGTGCTAGAGATATCAAACTCACAGGGGATCTTCAGCTGACGCCCCTCTACCTGCCCTCCAAGTTTGGCAAAGATGGGATTTATGGGGTCTGAGTTACAGCCTCCCAAAGAAGGTGGCCCCAGGAAAGTGCTTTCTGGGGAAATGACAGGTGCTGGTTCAGGAGGTTCAGGAGAGTACAGAATGGGCCTTGTGCAAGCTAGAGACATCAAACTTGCAGGGGACCTCCCCTGGTGTTCCTCTACCTACCCTCCAAGTTATGAGCAGATTGAATTTAGGGGGTTTGAGTTATGACACACACACCTTAAAGAAGATGCCCCCAGGAAAGTACTTTTGGGGGAAATGTTGTGTGGGTTCAAAAGTGCAAGCTACACGCATCAAACACACAGTTGCTTTGAAGTTGCTTTGGGAACCCGTTGGTTTGAAGATTGGTAAACATTTTGATTGACTGGAGACTGTCTGGAAATGTATCAATTCACAAACCACCATGAACAGCTTGAAATTTCATGGAAGTTCATTCCGGTTGACCTGCCACAAACTTAAGTTCGCAAACCACAAACCAGCCAAAATTCATCAAGAACTTTAGTTTGTGAGTCGGTTGTGCCCCATCTCTACAGCTGAAGCCAGTGAGGTTTTCAAAAGAAAGGTGAGAAAGTAAGAGAAAGGAGTACATGAAGCACACAAATGACCCAGAAAACAACGTGAGACAAGGAAAACTGGCTCTTTGAGTGTCATCATGAGTCACACCTGATGCAAGCTGGGGGGAAAGGAAAATATTATGACCCTTGACATAAAAGAGTGTAGCCATCAGCCATTGAAACAGGGTAAAGTCTCAGAGGAGAGATGGTAAAAGCCATTGGGAGGCAAAAAGACCTATAGAAATGTGATAAAGCTCTAAGAAAATAATTAGAGGGGCATTGGCCTGCATCTAACTATGTCGTTCATTCCAGTGAGAGTAAGGCTGTGTTAAATTATTCGTATAGCTGTTTACTCTCAAAAGTTGAATCCAGAACCACCTTTAGCCCATGAGTAAAGCCTTTGAAGAAATACACTATTGGGCATATCAGTCATTCTAATTTCAACCTCTGTTCCAATGGATAATTAATATATCACATAACTGATTTATGAAATTCTCTGAGGTGTAGAGATGGTCATTGGCTTTCAAAAGTATGGAGGGTAGGTGTATATCAATAGCTTTCAGCCTTGGTAGCTAAATGGAACTTGCAGGTCAGAGACAGTATTCTTCTGCATAGCAGTTGCTAGGGTGATAGGCAATGGCAGGGTAGATCTATTGCCTTTATGTTATGCTAGTGAGTTTCCTGGAATTTTTTGGTATCATTGTGGAAACCAGAACAGGATGGACCCTTGGGGAAGGAAAACTTAGAAGAATAGATACATCCACAGAATGTTGGAAATGGTCTTAATGTTTATTCTGTTTTACAGATATTACACACTGAAATATGCTTTCAGAGAGGTAACCCTTGAAACATTTGAGCAATACAGCAGTATGCAACCTACCTGGGTTCATATCAGATCCAGTAACATAAGTACTTTGGGTTAATGCTGGTATGTCAAAGACTGTGAATCTTAATCTGAGTCCCTCTGTCCTGTGGAAAACGATTGCCCTTGTTCTCTGACACTGCTCACTCAGGAGGGTGAGGGGAGCAAACTACTTTTGCTTATTAAGTTCCTTGCTTGCATAAGTGTTTAAACTGATTGCAGCATTATGTCAACTGCTTAGTTTCAAGTCTGTTCATGGGATTTCATTTTCCCTTTAGATCTGGATGTCAAATGCTTCCTTGATATTTTCTCTTCACCTAAGTGAAAATTATTTCATCTTTATTGTAATTAAAATGGATCAGGAAGAAGAAATGCTGAGTGATCCTTGAACCGGTGTGCTGAGTTGTTAAATGTGCTTTGTGCCTGGAAGCAAAAACTCTGAATCACTGGGATCAATAAAAGGATCTGGAGTCACGCAGTGACTGCAGGCTGCAGTTGTAGGCTGGTACAAGCAATTAATAAACTTGGTTGATTCTGCAGCTGTTTGAGCAGAAACCCTCCTGTATCCTTGACTTGTATATGAAATATATTTGTGTCTTTGGAAACTGCTGAAACTCACCTGTTGCTGTCTGCTAATACTATGGTGGGAAAGCCACTCATCTCTAGTAAAGGTAAAGGCAAAAGTTTCCCTTGCTTGAAAACCAGTCAAATCCAACTCTAGGGATGCAGTGTTCATCTCCGTTTCCAAGCTGAATAGCCAGTGCTGTCCAAAGACGTTTCCGTGGTCATGTGGCTGGCATGACTAAATGCTGAGGTGCATGGAATACACCTTCCCACCAAAGCGGTACCTATTTATCTACTTGCAGTTTCTTGCTTTTGAACTGCTAGGTTGGCCGGAGCTGGGACCAGAGATGGGAGCTCACTCCGTCATGCGGCACTGGGGTCTGAAACTGCTGAACTACTGACCTTCCAGTCTGCAGTTCAGCATCTTAACCACTTGAGCAAGTGCTTTAAATGGCATAGGTACCTTCACCTTGAAGCAGAGATATGTAAAGTAACTTCTTGAATGCCCTGTCACTCAGATGCATGGTCTCTAGAATATGGCTGCACAACTTACCACAAACGCCACTCACCAGGAATTAGTGATGGCTTGCCAACTGCTTCACAGATTCCCTGTTTTTGTAGTCCTGTGAAAGCTGCAAAACAAGAGCTTCATCAAGCCCATGACAGATTACCATCTAAAACTATGCTCAAGGGAGTAGGTCAACATCATGCAGGGCTGGTTTACAGAGTATGGGTGGGAGGCATATGATGCAGCAGCCTTGCTGAAACCAAAGAAGTCTGGGCCTGGCCGCTCACTAACTTGGAGACCTCAAGCCAATCTAGTATAAGCCTGAACAATGGATGGGGTCTAAAGGCAATAAACACACACACAAATAGGCTGTGGTGGAATTCCATGTTCTTGGCCTCAAGTAGTTATTTTGTGAGAAATCTGTTTGTCTATTTAAAATCTGGGAGGCTCCATCTGTGCTCTTCTTCTAGCAAAATTCTCAATGGCTTACTTGAGCTAAAGGTTTTGCTCACAAGGACTTATATACATTTATGTGAGATGCTTAAAACAACAGGAGACCAGTGTTCCCTCTAAGCTGTGCTAGGGGGCACTGGCACACAAAATTTTAGTTACCTGCTCAGGCATGTTAGCTTCCAGCTCACAAGCATTTCCCCCTCCATTGGAAACAATGGGTCACCTCCCTCTGGGGCCCATAGAATTGGACCCCCTGGTCCAATCTTTTTGAAACTTGGGGGGGTAGTAGAGGCACCAGCAGCTATACTGCATATTTGGGGTCCTCAAAAACAGCTCCCCAGAGCCCCAGTTACCCCCAGATTGATTCTCCATTATAGCCTATGGGTACCATTAACTATAATGGTCCCTATAAGCTATAATGTACCAGGAAAAAACCTGATTTTTTTGCATACCTGTATTATGCTTTTCAGTATGATTTGTAAACTGCCTTGAGTCACAGTAAATATGGAATATAAATATTCCAGGCCTGTAAGATGGAGCTCTTCCGCCAGGCGTATGAATAGGAGCCGCCACTGCCACTACCATCACCGCTCTCTAGATAGTGTTACCGCCGCAAGACCGTGTGACATCTAAGTGGGGTCCGAGTCTTCCCCTCTGCTATGCAAAATGGAGAGTTTTTTCTTTCCTCTCTCTCTTGCATCCAGATGGAAGTGAATTCTTAAATTGTTTTTATGCATTTTATATATTGTAACTTATATGCACTTTGTGCTCGTGTAAGCCGCCCTGAGCCCACTTGCGGGAAGGGCGGGGTATAAATGTAATGAAAATAAAATAAAAAATAAAATAAAAATAAATAAACTTGAATGAATAAGCAGTTTGGCCAGGTTGATAACATTTAAGCAACTTCCTGTTTGTTAGGTTGATTCTGCAGCTGTTTGAGCAGAAACCCTCCTGACAGGGATTGTTCCACCTGTTATACTTGACCTGTAAATTTGTCATTTTTCACTTTAAAAAAACACCCTGAAGTAGACTGCCCTTCCTCTGATGTCGCCTCCTAGCACTGGTTCAGAGGTTTCTTGTCTCTGGATGTAGAGGTTCCCTTTAATTATCTTGACTAGGAGCTATTGATGAACTCATCATTCGAAAACATGTTTAATCCCCAATTAATGCCACATATTCTTCATATATTGCAGGGTTGAGGACTAACATCTAAAACAGGTCATAGAACTAAATATTATATTGCAGGTTTTTGAAAACATCGATAATTAATAGAAAAATATTTAACTTTGGCACCCAAAACTCTTTTATTATAAGGGAGAGATTGGTTAATTAACAACTCTTCCTGTTAGCCATTGTGTGTTTATGTTATTTATCCGATTGTTCTGAAGGATAAAAAGTTACAACAATATTTTTACCATTTATGGTGATGGAAAATTGCAGAACTTTTTCTGTTCTGCCAATTACTTCATTTTTTCCTTAGGTAACAAGTGAAATAAATAACAAGAGTTTATTTTCTGAAAATTGATACTCTCCTAGGTTTCTTGGTTCAGTTACTTAGGTAGAATTCTATAGAATTTAGTGAGAGCTCTGCATACATAATTCTGTGGAGGGCTGCAGTACAAAAACTCTGATCCTAAACGCTTTATGCAGGGGGGGGGAGTCCAATTTATTTGTGAGAATTACTTCTATATAATATGATAAGGTATTCACAGGTTTTGCAGTCCTGTGGGATGCATGGTTGCTCCACATCTCCAAAAGCAATCACAAGAAATGGAGGAGGACAAATCCTTCTCAAAGTGTTAGTTCCAGTCCTTTGCATGCACAAACTAGTTAGAAAATCCTGATGCATTGACCACCTCTAGGCTCATTATCCTGCATCATTGGTGCTTCTTGGAAAGATGTCAGAATTCACTATTAGTTTTTCAGCCCTTCCTTCTTTCATTAAATATTTAATTATTTACCAGTTTCAAGGCGTTGACAGTTCTGTTTATTTTGCTTCCCTCTGAAGTGAAGTAAGTAATACAGGCACTTTGCCCTAATGATAGGTGAATGTTGATTAGAATCAGTGTGGAAGGCTGTGAAAGTCACTGAACCCTTCCTAAGGATCTCCCCTTGCTCCCCTTGTAACCAACTAACCTCTTCCTAACCTCTGAACTCTTCGTCTACCCCCATTTTTCTTTATTTCATTGGCTGACACATGTGGCTACAACAGTCCCGTTTCTGCTTGTCTTGTACCTGTTAAAGGCACAAGAACCAATGCTCCTACTCGCATTGCATCTATATATTTTATTGATTTTATTTAAAACATGTTTCTCCTGCTATGTAATTGACCAGATTTGCAGTGCAGTCATTTTACTTCATAAAAATCAAAGCAACAATAAAATCAATCGAACAAGTAGTGGTAGAATAGACTGGAGCAGTATTAAAATGAAGGAGCTGTGGCTCAGTGACAGAGCATCTGCCTGGTGTGCAGAAGGTCCCAGGTTCGATCCCTAGCATCTCCAGTTAAAGCTAGGAGGTGATGCAAAAGACCTCTGTATAAAATCCTGGAAAGCCACTGCCAGTCTGAGTAGACAATACTGACCTTGATGTAAGGTAGATTCATGTGCATGTTGAATAATAATTGTTTTTTTATTTATTTTGTGTATGCCCCATTTTTCTCCCAATGGCAGAAATGGGATTGTAACCAAAGTCTTCCATTTCCTAGTCTGACACTCTAACCATGGCACCATAACATAATGTTAAGAAATCATTAAAAGCTTGGGAGATGAAGCCTATCTTGATCTACTATAGGCTGAGAAAGTAGGAACTAAGCCACCATCTCTGCAGTGGCACTCCATAGTCAGACTGCCACCAAACAAAAACAGACCCTTTTGTGGGGCACCTCTGTTGAATCCTTAAACTGCCTTACATAAATTATAGTGGGGTCTGTTCTTGGACAACTCCTTATTCTATACCACATTTATTGAAATAGTGTTTTGTTTTGTTTTTAACCAGAAATAAACAACCCTCTGACTTCTCCTATATCCACTGGTGGAGCTCCTACTCACATGCAGAAGGGTCCCAAATTCAATCCCTGGTGTCTCCAGTTAAAAGGGTCAGGTAGGAGGTGATGTGAAATATCTCTTCTTGAGACCACAAAGAGCTTCTGACAGTGAGAGCTGACAGCACTGACCTTGAGAGATCAATTGACCAGCTCAGCAGAAGGCAGCTTCATGAGTTCATGTGTTCACCCATGTTCTGAGACATTAAAAACAGATGCAGTCTTAAACCTACTTCTGTATCTGAAGTTTTACTGCCCTCAGAACTCACTGGCTCAGGATCCTTTATGATTCATTTAGTATTTGGTTGAAATAAGAATACCGCCTCCTCACTTTCAGAGCTGCATATGATGTTAAATGCCTCTAGGGCTGACTATAACTCATCAACCAATTTAAATGGATACTTTTCAAGACTACAGCTGCCTCCCCAGCAAATCGGGGAAAGACAACGAGAGAAGGCGTTTGGCTGGAAATCCAGAGCAAAATTATTTTGTGTCAGTTGTAGAATGAGGGATCAGCAAGATGCATAAATGTTAGATAAGAGACTTGAGGCAGCAGGTGAACAGTGATAACAGCTTTATTGAACACGAAGTCAGAAGAACCAGAACAAGACAAACTATGGAGCAACAGGCTCCTTTTTAAACAGTCCGGGCTTGGCAAGCCATGCCCACATGTCAGATAAGATCCAATCAAAAACTGTACATAAAGACCAATCATTTTGATTCCCTCCAGAACTTCCCTTGTTTTGATAGGTCGGTTTACAATACCTTTGTCAGACTCAAGCTCAATACATTCATACATTCTATTTCATACACAACAATAAATTTGTTCTCTCTTTGTAGTACTTTTGTTTCTGATCTGAAACCAAGTCTTCTTTTGAAAACTGGCTCCAGGGCTTAGCTCAGCAAGGCTTGGTTCAAATTAAGCTAAGCATAGCCCTTAATTCCTGTTTACCTGATCCTACTGTGCTGCCATTTACCCATTTCACTTACCTTAGTAGTCTAGGTTCTGCTGACCACTAGAGCCAATATATTCTGACTCTTAAATCCCCAGTATCTATTTGTACAGCTTTTGCATATTTATTTATCTGTTTACTCCATTCATACCCCACCTTTTCTCCCCAATGCTGAGCCTAAGTTGCTTACATTATCACAAAAGAATGAGCAGAGTGGAGCATATGTGTGAGCCTGCTGCCCCGACCACATATTTAGGGCCTCACCCATCAAAGTTTAGCACATGATCTGAATGGGAGGGTTTATTTAATTTAATTGTATTTATTTACAATATTTATAGTCTGCCTTTCTCACTGAGGCTCAAGGATTACAGTGTAAATCAATGCAATTCACAGGATGGGTCATCCAAGAAGCAATTTAATTGCAGAAATCTGAAACCAGGCAGAAATCTGAAACCAAGCAGAAGTATGAATCTGACATGTTAAATAATGTAGAAATTTCATAGTAGAATAATGCATACATAAAGAGGTAGTACTAATGGGGGGAGGATTTGGTCCAGGAAATAGGATATCTCCTGTTCTGGACGAGTTGCACTCCCCCTAAAGGAACAGGAACTCAACCCCATCAAAGGTGAGAATCTCTCCCACTGAAATCAACAGGGCTGGATCACAGAGTTTCCAGAATGCTTTCATGTGAACTAAACTTATATATTCTACTTTTCTTAGAGATGCTTTGCATATTATAGGCTCAGCCATAAAGTCATGGATGGACAAAAGTGTATAGTGTAATGAAAAAAATGGCCATATATGCATATGCAGTGCATCTAGAAACCAGTCCATATATTACCTTCAGGACACGTGTACTAGCTTGCAAAACAACACATGCATGGCCACTGCCCCACTACATAATGTATGTGTCTCCCTGCACTGGCATGGATCTGTCACTCCTCATCACTTTGAAGCAAGTCTACTCCCACTTTTCTTTTAGCGGGGGCCCTTTATATAACAGTGATCCAGATTATTTACCCCAAACTATTTCATTACCCATGTGACCCATCTGCCTCACAATCCTACCAGAAAGGCAGAATATAATCTCTCTGGGGGTTTTTCACAATCTGCTATCACATACACATGTTTTGTCACATTTTTTACACTATACTGTAGATGCAATTAAATACTAAACCATCTAACACAATCACACCATCTGCCAAGACGAATGTGCTTCTTCTAGGCAGCAGCATCCATATTCTTGTAGAAGGAAAGCAGAGACAACAAAGCAACATCTTTAGTTCATTGGTTTGTATCATATGAACCTCTGATGGGGTTATGCTTGTTTTGGAATACGCATTCATAAAATGATCATTTTGGCTTATAAATCCCAGAAATATACAACATTAGCTCATCAGTGGCTCTTTCCAAGCAGTGCAATATTATTAACATTTCATTAAAGCAAGCAATCAAGCTGTAAATAACAGGAGACTTTTTAATGACTCGTGTACAATAATTCCCTCGCTTTTCCCCAAAAAAATGTTTGAGAGAATGAATCAGCTACTTCTGAAGCTTCATCTCTGCAAGTGAGGGGTTTTTTTCCCCTCCCCCACCCTGGCATTCCCCACCCCCTCTTTTCACATTTTAACAGCCCTCGTTCAGCCTCTGGGGAATGAGTCAGAGTATTTTTATAAAGGTAAAAAGATCAGTTCCGTACAGCTCAATAATAATTGTCTTCCAATGAACTAAAGTCACCTACACCCTTTAATTAAACCCTGCAATACTCTGGAGGAACTAGGACAAGGGAATCTTTGAAATTTACAAAAGGGTAATTTGAGACTCAGAGAGGATTAAGGTCCTAATGCTAAGCATACTTCTTGATTGGCACTTAGAGTTTACATGGCTGTCTTTAGGTAACAGCTGCTTAGTGAAACCTATTGAAGAATACTAGATACCAGGGATAGTTTCTAACATGGTGATAAGTTTTGTGAATGCTTCAGCATCTTCTGGAACTACAGCAAGACGGTGACACTATGATACATGATTGTATCTTTAAGAACAGCTGGAACAACCAGAGGAACAGTCCCTTCCAACTCCCTCTGTGCTCCTTTCATTCAGTTATGCTCTAGGCTGCATGTTGGATGGAATAAAGATCATTGTCCTCCTAAGATCTTGGTGCTTGATCTCTGGAGGCAAATGTTTGGGGACCTAAATTATAGAAGTGGTATGGATCCTACCCCTATCCAACTATTCCACTAAGCAAAGTTTACAGCCTTCCTCCAGCTGAAGAAGGCTTCTTCCAACCTCAGTAGCTGTTCTATTTGGGCTGGAGGAAGGTTCCTTGGTGGATGGGTTGGATTCGCCCCAGTATGTATGTCCCTGGACAATATTCTACAGTGCCAGAAGTAGGCCTCTTACCTCATTGAAGGCCAAACTAGATGTTCCAGCATTCATAGGTCCAACTGGGGCGTTGCAACAAGATCACCTGGTTTTGCTGCACTGCAGGCCTGATCTGGATCAGGTGCTTGTGGCATTTTTAAATGGTTGATTTCAATTGTGAAATGGTGCTTGTGTCTACAGGTTGGCCCCATGGATCCTATAACATCTTTTTTGTTATTCAGTCGCACAGTCGAGTCTGAATCTTTGTGACCCCATGGACCAGATCATGCCAGGCCTTCCTGTCTTATGCCGTCCTCTGAAGTTTGCTCAATTTCATGTTCGTTGCATCTATGACACTGTCTAACCATCTCATCCTTTGCTGTCCCTGTCTTCTTTGTCCTTCAGTCTTTCCCAGCATCAGGGTCTTCTCCAGTGACATCTAGTTTGGTCCTAAGTCAGTAGCAGTCAAAGCCTGCAGACACTGCTGACTGCAACCACCAGCAGCACTGTGCTTAACCAGGAACCTGGACACCTGTAGAAGATAGAAGCATTTCAAACTGAACTTTGTTTTGAATGAAGTAACCCCAGTGATATCACCTTGTTAAAATGGGGATTCCAAGCATCCTTGTTGCCACTGGAGACAAGGGTTCCTGGCAGCCTTTGAAACTAGTGGTCTTCCATGACCATTCAGTTGTGTGTATCTGTGGCCCTATCCATTCCCTTATGCACCCAGATATTTTGTATATTTTATGCCCAAGAATTCCAGCTGTTCTGAGCCTCAAGTAGCTATCTAGAGGATGCACTGTACCTTAACTGTATACCAAAGATAGATTCAGGTGGGTATCTGTGTTGGCCTGAAGCAGCAGAACAAAGTTTGAGTCCAGTGGCACCTTTAAGACCAACCAAGGTTTATTTAAGGTATAAGTTTTTGTGTGCATGCACACAGGGTCAGGTCACACGGACATTTAGTGCGGACTTTGCTGCTGATCCCTCATGCATTAAAGTTTCCTGTTCATATTGGCAAACCTGCCTCCCGCACCGAAGCGGGCTGAGTCCCGCGGTTTTTGCTCTTTTTATCCACGTTTTCTGACACCCGTTGGAACAGGTGTTTTTCCGATATCTTGCGCTTTGTATCCGCGGTTTTGGTATCTGGACAGCAATCTGCTGTGACTGCGCTACCCTCCCACCCCCCTTTTGTGTGTGTGTGTGTTTCCAGTTTAAGTTATGTGCATGTGCAAACAGGCACTAGCTTTTATTTTGGTCTTTTTTAGTTTGTATGTACGCCCAAGTGCATGGGAAGACAAGAGCATGTGCAGATTTTTTTTTAAAAAAACCTGCGCCGCTGCAAAGTGCATGGGAAGACAAGCGCATGCGCAGATGTTTTTTTAAACCCCGCGCTGCTGCGGGGACGGCGCACTGTGTGATCAGTACTTTGCGCGAGTGAAGTGGAAGACAGAGGGACCGTCTGACCACCTACAAGCGATATAAAATGTCGCGGATAGAAGAACTGCGGGGAAACTAGCATGGTAAGAGGTCCGTGTGACCGCAGCCGCGGCCACAAAGGCTTATATCTTGGATAAAACTTTGTTGGTCTTAAAGGGGCCACTAGACTCAAACTGTATGCCAAATAAAAAGTTTTGTGACATAGGACCAAAGAACCACCACCCCTTGCGCAGCCTTATCTGTAAACGGCATGTATAAGTGGTTGTAAGGCAGTTATTCCGGTGTTCTAGTTTAATCAAGGAAACATATCCAAGCACTTTTTGCCATACACTGCAAGGAAAGGGGGGAAACTCTCAGGTTCGCCACTCACATGATAGTGTGAGGCAAAAATTCCTTCCCTCTGCCTAATAGAGCAATCTGTTAATATTCATTGACATAAAGGGAATAGTAGATGTGACTCATTATTATACATAGAAATGAGTGGCATAAAGCTTTCTCACCTGTGTGGTACCAGATTTTAAAGGCAGCTGCACATTACTATGTTCAGGAATCTAGATTATATAATGATCCACTTCTTTAACATAAAGATTATGGGACCAATCCACTCTATAATGGCTTACTTAGCATATTGGATGTACAATAACTGAGAATGTGCAAAAGAAATGACCAAACAGAATCCGAATCCTGCATTTAAAACTATTCAAGGGGAGCTACATTCCTCAAGATGTTAACGCAATCTGTGCAATATGTTATATAATTACAAAAAAGTAGGCCAGAAATTATATCCACTCTTCTGAGCACTGTGCTGGCCTTTGTCTTTGGGGATTTAGTAAATGGAAAGGGGCACAAAGCGAACTGTTCTTCCAAAGTCAGAATAATGCAGACTCTGGATTTTACTGGCACTAGAATATTTCTGAAGTTCAAGGATGTCAAAACCATGTTTGGAATTAATGTGAGGTATTATTGGCAGCAGAGCAACTCAAGTCTTCTGGGATTACCGCACAAAAAGAACCGATAGAATGCTTCATACGGAAACTGGGATTTTCTCAGATCTGGTATCTATAGCAGGTTCTCAGGTATTGTTATAGGATAATCTTATGTATACTATTACCTATTCCAATGTCAGTGCTGCTACCTAGGTTGCTTCCATTTGAACAAAAGAGGACTCTAGATGCAAGGTATTATAATATGTAATACAATAAAATAGTTACAAATATAGAAGTGTAGCATAGGTGGATGCAGGGAGGCACTCCTACAGGACTGCAGATTTGCTACCCTACATCAGATCCCCAGGAGGCAAAAGAGGGAGATTCTGTACACACACCCAGGTGCTTCAGACAATTTACAACTCTGCCTGCTTCTCTCTCACACACACATGCTCTCTTCCAAACTCTTATATTACTGTTTCTTCTCACATGCTCATACATCAACCCCCAGGTCCCATCTGGGGTGGTTACCTTCTTCAAGTTCTCATGGGTAATAGTACTATCAGGGGAATATTTGCTAACAGTTTCTGTCCTTTGTGGAGCATTCCCTTCATATGGGTTCTGGATCCCAATAAGTATATTATTTTAGGTCAAGTGCCTACAAAAGTACACAGAAGGGCAATAGTGTTCCTGTTTAGTTACTGTTTATAAAGGTAGTCATCAGTAAAGTTGTGCAGAAGTGGTATGAGTAACCACCTTCAGCTATCAGCATTAATTAATCTTCCACAGTGTGAGTCAACTTATGCATGTGGTTTCAAGAATACCCAAAATATTAGGAAAATGATCTCTAGTTAAGATGCAGTTTACAATGTTATATTATCAGGCACATGAATAAATAATTTTCAGACTAATCCTACAACAGTAGATATACTAGACTCCTGAAGAAAAAAGAAGAGTGTGCTCTGGCAACTTAGATACTAACAGCCCAATCACATACATGTCTATTTGGAAGTAAGACACAGTGATAGTCAGTTACAAATCAATGTACATATAATTGCAGGCAGCCTTAGGATCTACTGCACACAAAATGGCTGTCATGAGGTAGGTGTTACAAAAAATACACAGCAGCTTAACACATGGATTAGGTACCATTACAATGCTTCTTCCATGCCACTGAAACCTACCTACAGGAATATTTTGGACTATAAAGAAGCAACCCATGTGGTTGGTTTCCACTAAACATCCAGAGGCAGCTATTTCATATGAAGAGGGCCTTAGAGTCATGTAGAGTTGCCAGGTCCGTCAGACCAGCTGATGGGAGATGGGGGTGAACTTACTGGGAGCGGGGAGGGAAGAAGGCAGAAATAAACGTGATGTCGCCAGGTCTTACCTTGGCTGGAGCGAGGGACTATGAGGGTCTTCCGGGAGTAGGTGGGGATATTGTGCAGGGGACGCTGTGGTATTTGGGCAAACTATATTTTTTCAGCTTCAAACGATAGAGTTTGCCCAAATACCAGAGTGTTCCCATGTGATATCCGCAGAGTGATGACTTCCCTGTTTGGGGGTGGGGATTCCCCCACCAGCTAGCTGGTCAGCAGTGGGCTGAAGCCTCAAAAATTGGGGGGAGGGTTCCGGCACCACCAGGAGAATGGCAATCCTACCTGGAAGTGATGTAGGCTTGTGGGCAAAACCTCTATGGTAGAATTAGCTTCTGGCTTCTTGCCTGTTTTTTTTTGGGGGGGTAAGTCTCCCCTGCCAACCAGCTGGCCAGTGGTGGAGAGGAACACCTGAAACCGGGGGATTCCCACCCCCACCAGGGGGTCTGGCATACCTAGAGTCATGTTCCCAAGGAGATGCATGCATTCTTAGGGATAGGGCCTCACAGGGAGAGAAAGGGTAGATTGCCAAATCTCTGCAAGATTCCATATGGGATTCTAGCCAAGAGCAGAACTACAGATTATGTTTAGTCTTGCAGTAATGTTTCAAATGTACCTGCTGGGCTGCTTTTTATTTTTTTTAGGAGCAATGCAGCACAGGGATGGAGGTTAAAAAAAAACAAAACTCTTCCACTTCTGCCTTGTCCTGCTGAGATAAACCAGCCCTGAACTGTTTTTTCCTTTGCTAGGAAAAAACAACAACATAGCTACTTGTAAGTTTTCCCTCAGGGAGGTGGTCCTGAAGGTGGCTTGTGGTGGTATTTTCTAGCAGGAAAATGGCAGGGGAGGAAAGGGTGAAAGAGTTCTTCTTCCCTGCACCATTCTTGCACTCAAAAACAAGAAAGAATGAAAAACCCCCACAATCCCATTGTTTCTTTTGGAAAAGAGAACAAGTACCTTTTTAAATGGCCACAGAATTATTAACATAGCTCTGTCCAAGAGATAATACTGTAAGGATTGTAGACTGCCATATGTCTTGTATGTTTACCTCTGCTGCTTTATGTATGTGTTAATTTTTAAAGCATTGTAGTGTCAGGAAGCACTGCAGGAATAGAGAGGCCCACATTTAAAACTAGCATCTGTATGGTACCATATGTTGTCGAAGGCTTTCACGGTCAGAGTTCATTAGTTGTTGTAAATTTTCCAGGCTATATGGGCCTTACAGCCTGAAAAATCTACAACTAATGTATGGTACTATGCTGTAGAATTTTAAGCCAACCACAGGAAATGACAGTGATATGGCAACAAGAAAGAGCAGGCACCTTTTGCTGCAGAGAAAGGTAGGACAAACCAAAGAGCCAGCAGAAACGCTGGTTCCCAAGGAGGCCTATAGTTCTCCAGATTCCAGAAGGCATGAATCCATCTATGGCTCATAGTCACAACAAGGTGCCTGTTGCAGGGAGAGGAAGGTGATTGCAAGCTGCTTTGAGGCTCCTTAAGGGAGAGAAAAGTGGGGTATAAAAACCAACTCTTCTTCTTCTTCTTCCTCTACCAGTAACCAAAAAACAAACGAATCTTTTCCAAAACAAGGTTTAGAGTTTATTTAGGGAAATAGGCTGCTACATGAATTGGAAAGGTACTCAAGCATAAGAGCAGTGAAACTGTTGTGTTCAGAAGGATTTGTGTATGAAGACTTATATCAGAGGAAGGGCGAG
>NW_015169806.1:71057-84267 GCF_001447785.1 Gekko japonicus | reverse complement strand
ACAGGGAGGACTGGGTGAGAGGCAGGGCTCCCAGCTCTGGGCTGTGAAATTCCTGGAGATTTGGGGGTGGAGCCTGGGAAGGGAGGGCCCTGGCAGGGTACAATGCCACAGAGCTCACCCTCCAAAGCAGCCATTTTCTCCAGGGGAGAAAAATGTAATTGCGGGAGACTTCCAGGCACCACTGGGAGGTTGTCAGCCTAGGGGATTTAAGGGGAAATGAGAGGTTTTAAAGAGACAAAGAATGAAAAGTCTAAGTCCACAGTGAGAGGAGGAGTTTACCAATACTCAGTCAGCTAGGCCTGCCAACTCTGGGTTTGAAAATTCCTGGAGATTTTAAGGTTGAAGCCGGAGGACGGCGGGTGTTGGGGAGGGCAGTGAGGTATAATGCCATAGAGTTCACCCTCCAAAGCAGACGTTTTCTCCAGAAGAACTGATTTTTGTAGTCTGTGGCTCAGTTGTAATTCTGGGAGGCCTCCAGGCCCCCACCCCCCGGAGGCTGGAAACCAGTGTTCCCTCTAAGCTGAGCCAGTGTGAGCTAGCTCACAGTGTTTTAGCCTCTGGCTCAGGAAGGATGGCTCCAGAGCAAACTAACGTATGCAGTAGCCAAATCACTTGCTCACAACTTTAATGCCAGTATCTCACAAAGCAGAATTTTTGCTCACAAGACTCCACAGCTTGGAGGGAGCATAGCTCATACCTCTGACACAGTTTTAGCATAGCTTTTCATAGGTGGTGGTTTAGTTCATCAGAGGCAACTTCAGAGAGGTGGTTTTCAGGCAGATGCGTTTTACTACCTTATTAACTTTGGAATTCTTGGGAGAAATCAAAACAACTGCATGAACAGCAGTAACCATTGTGTAGTAACTAGGTTCCATGAAACAAAAGCTCCTCATTGTTTCCCCAATGAAATGGGAAGGTGACATGTAAGAAATTTAGTATTCCATAATGACCATTTCAAATTGTATGATAATTGGCTGTAGGTAATCCTCACCAACAGGAGAAGACCCAACATGAGCAATGTTCCCTCTAAGCTTTGGAGTCTTATGAGCTAACATTCTAGTTTGTGAGCTACTGGCATTAAAGTTGTGAGTGAGCAATTTGGCTTCTGCAGAAATTAGTTTGCTCTGGAGCCATCTTTCCTGAACTAAGAAAAAATGTGTGAGCCGGAGGCTAAGAAACTGTGAGTTAGCTCACACACTAACTCAGCTTAGAGGGAACACTGAACATGAGATGGGTTGACTCAACCAAGGAAGCCATGAGGGCCCTCAGTTTGCAAGACCTGAGCGAGGCTGTTAACAATTGGATGTTTTGGGGGTCATTAATTCATAAGATTGTCGTAAGTCAGAAGTGACTTGATGACACTTAACACACACAGAATGAATAGAGGGGGTAGCAGTATGACAATGATAATTACAATAGAATTACTGCAAATTGTGTAAAAATTATAGAATCCAATGTATAATACATCAAAAATGTGATTAATCCATTGTTTTAATCTTTTTTCTCAACAATAAACACGTCATAAGTTGAAAAGTGAAGACGTCAATGAAGACAGATGAAGACAGGACGAACTTCCCCGGAGTTACCACTCGTTTCAATATTTCTTTTTCATACAAACCCGGTTTAAATATAATGGCTTAGAGCCTGGTGTGAGCTACTTTGAAGTACTTAGGAACTAGAGAGAGTCCATTTGGAAGCTTTGTGATTTTGCAGATGTAAAACAGATCTTTTGTATGAAAAAGAAATATCGAAACGAGTGGTGACTCCGGGGAAGTTCGTCCTGTCTTCATCTGTCTTCATTGACTTCACACACACACACACACACACACACACACACACACACACACACACACACACAGGCCTCCCAGGACATGAATACTATTGAAAGCTAACTTTTGCTGAATTAAAATACCATAGATGTAACATGAGAAGACATTAAGGGTGCCATAGAAACTGGATCTTGGAAAATGTAAAGAGTTCAGGGGCCTTAATCGTCAGGTCAGGGTTCAGAACTAATAAATGTAACCTGAATAAGGTCCTGGTTATGTTGCTAAAATTCTAGAGAACCACTATGCTGAGGATTCCTGTAGAGGTTCATTCCAATGCCCTGTTGATCCAAAGAATGTAAAAATCAGTTTAAATGCAGCACTGTGAGACTCTAGCTGACTGTGAGTCATCAGCTCTGTTGATTTCCTCTTTAGCAATGTCTGCTTCTAGCTAATAAGACAATGGGTGAATTCCAATGTTTTACAGTCACATTTTACAGTTACAGTCACATTCAAGGGAATGTGCATTATACAAAGGAACCATTACCTTGCCTGCAAAATGGTAGATGCAATTCATGAGGCATCCTGCCAAGCTGGACATATAGCCCCTCCTGCATAATGCCTGCTCATTACAGTAAGGAGACAGCTCACAATTTGATGTTCAAATCATCTCTCAGTTTGGAATGGTACAATATTTAATGCCAAGGGTTAAAGTCATGCATTATAAAATAGACGCAGATTTAGCCTATCAGACTTGATCCTAGGACTGATTCCATTGTCCATACAACAACCCATGAAAACATATAAAAATCAAACAGAAGGGATGTTGCCACATTATATATCCCCATCCCAGATGCACCTCTATTTATTTCTTCTACGTGCTTGCCTACCAGTACTCCTGAATTCTGAGCTGGTTCCATTTTTAAATTGGTTTTTGGCTTTATACCCCACTTTCCAGATGCGGCTCCCAAAGCATCTTACAATGAAAAGACAGAACTAACGGATAGAGACTATAATAAAATCTACAAAACACTAATAATCAGGATGGTATTTTATGATGACTGAAACGGCAGTAATTGAAAAAACCCTTTCTTAACTAATCAGGCATGCAGAATTACACAAAACAAAATATTTCATCGTGCCATGCCATTTCCCGCAATTATTTTCCAAACTGGATAGTGGCTGGGAAGTGCAATCCTAAACATACTTACACTCTCCCCAGTCTGTAGGGCTTAGAAGGGTGTAACTGTGCTTAGGATTGCCTCCTGATGCAGCTGGACAGATGCACAGCAAATGGAGGGGGGGTATGAGGTGGGAGACGACAGAAGAACAAGGCTGGTTCTGCCAGATAGTAAGATCTGCATAGAAAAGTGAAATCAAAGCGATTAGGGAAATTGCATCAACTAAAAGCTATGATTTACTGAGCTTCAGCCGTCATTTTAGAACAAGGCAATCTGCTTGATCAGATTTCTATTGATGTACGGGGGTTATCAAGCTATGTAAAAGAAGGAGGCAGGCAGTTAAGAAGCTGGTAGAGCCAGAGGGAGAGCCAAAGCAGCATTTATTTGAGCGTTCCTGGCCTCAAAGGTTTGCACAATTTTACGATCAGCTGTCTATCCAGTTTCCCCCTCCCCCATATATGTATATCTTAACACATACAGGGAGAGGTTTTTTCACTTATTTCATAATGCATCTCTGTGAGTACAGAAAATTACTGTACCCAAGTGTCAACTAGTGCCCATTCTATGTGATGCTGCATTGGCCCAGCAGCTATTCAGACTGGGTTTACGATTCCCAATTATAACATACAGGCATAAGTGGTGCTGCGTGCCAGGATGAGGTGCTGACCCGATGCCAATACAGCAGCAACCATCAGTGCTGCCGCACCAGAGATTGCAGCACCTGCTGTCACGTATAAATGCTATTTCAGTGGTCTAGTTCAGCAAGGCAAACGGAGTGAGAAAAGGGTGAAAGCCCACAGCAAACCAATACAGAATATTTTGCAGTGGTCACAACAAATGGATTCCTCTGATTTCAGGAGGACTTAGATGCAGCTGAAGATCTAACTACACATCACGTAGTCTGTGTCTTTTTCATTTTAGAAAAGCGGTTTGGGGAGGGTGCGCTTGAGACTTGAGAGGGGATGATCACCACTTCGTCATTCCAGATCTCTCTCGGACAGATATGGGACTTACCACACACACATACCCCAGTGATGGGTTCAAATACAGCATAAACATCCTGTCTGCTCTCAGACACTTATTTGCTTTTCGAAACATTTTATTATTAATTATATTATTATTATTATTATTATTATTATTATTATTATTATTATTATTATTATTATTATTATTATTATTACATTTATATACCACTCCTTTCCGAAGGCTCAGAGCGGTTTACAGAGCATTCTACATTTCATCTAACTAGGGCCACAAATACAGGGAAGGGTGAGTGCCTACCGGGCACCTGAGCAGCCGAGCTATTCCATGTTGTTTCATCCATGGAGGGATCTTCTGTCTCCATGTCCCACTTTTCTCCCCTGTGGGTATTCAAAGCAGCTTCCAGAATTGTTCTCCTCTCCTCCGTTATATCCCTCGATGACAGCCCCGTGAGCTAGACTAAGAGAAAGTGGTTGGTCCCATGTTCACCGAGTGAGCTTCCATGGCACACAGTGTGGATTCATACCTGGATCTCCTAATCACTACACCACCCTGGCTGTCTTAAAAAAGCGTAGTTCCAAAATTTCTGTGGTTTGAAGATACAGTCTATTTCGTATCAAAAAAAGACTGAGCCAGCTAGGATAAATGAGAATTTATATCAAATAACCTAGATTAATCCCTTTACATGAATTAGATCTTAATATTTTTTGTCCTCCAGCCTTCAAACAACTTTTTTGATCCCGTGACCTAAAAATTCCACCTAAAGTATAAAATCTTTGCTTTTTTGATGTTAATAGCCTGTCTAAATCTACCACATGAGTAATTAGTTGCCATCAATTCCTCTAAATGAAAGCTCATTTCAGAAAATACTAGGTATACCTACACTATTCAGTTACTGCTATAGGAGCCTTCTTTCAGAAAGGCTAAATATGTTGCCTGGCTGAAGCAAGTTGACTCAAAATGACTGTTTTGTGTTAAGTATGTGCGTGCACACACACATGTATATAAAACCAGTTCTCAGGGCAGACCCTGATCTGTTACCTTTAGGGGTGTGCAAATTTTTTTAGTCGGTATTTTTTTATTCAGGATTCTATTGGACCTGGGGGGAAATGGTATTTCCGAAAAATCCTGGATCTCAGTACTGCTATGGTATTCAGATCCAGAATTTTTTTTGGAAATCCCAATTTTGGTGGGATGCAATAGACCCAAGAAGAAAAATATCAGTTAAAAAAAAGCCAGCCTGATCCTGGGGATGGCTTGGCTTCCCCTGCAGTGTGGTTTAAACTGCACTGCAGGAGAAGCTGGCCCTGGGATCTGAATGCCATGAAGAGGTGTCCCTGTGGCACAACAGCTTCTGGGGCTGGCTCCTCCTGCAGCCTGGTTTAAACCAGGCTGCACAAGAAGCCATTCCCAAGCTGAGCCAGTGGGAACAGTCTGCTCCCCCTGGCACAGCTGATCCTCGGGCTGTCTTCTGCAGTCCCTTTAAAGGGACTGAAGTGGAAGCCTGACAAACAGCTGAGAGGCAGGAGCAATCTGCTGTTCCTTCTCCACTGTTTTTGGATCTACCAGTAATCCCCAAATATATCTGGGATTTTCTTGGGATTTTTTTTTTCTGGGTTTCCTGAGAATACTCAGATACATTTGGAAAATCTAAATATACCTGAAAAATACTGATAAGGTATTTTGGGGTATATTTTCAGCTCAGGTAGATCCAAATGCACATCCCTAGTCACCTTAAAAAGTAATGAAATGGAAATGCTTCATAAATCAATCACCGCCTTGTCTTGGTGTTGTGCTTCTTCCATATTTATTCTTCCAAGAATCCCTGAACTGAGAGATTTAATTAACCTAATAGCAACACATGAATACGCATAAGACGGTACAGCCCACACACCCTGAGCACAGATCTCATTAAAGGAAGGAAGCTTGATTTGCAAACAATTTATACTGACACAATTCATGCACATTATTAATAGTTATCAGTCCACTTGTGTTGCTACAGTATCAAGAGATTAAACTGACATCAGAACTTTGACAATTTGTAGAATAAGGAGACTTTGGTTGCACAGTTAAGATGGAACAGACTAGAAAGGGAAATTGCTGTTTTACAAGTTATTACAACACTCAGAACAATGAAATCCCCAGGACTTAACATGGATATTGGTTTCTTATCTCACTACATATGCTAACCTCATTCAGTCCTTACATCTGTATTCTCACCAAGAAGGGTTGTCCATCTGCTTTATTTTATTTTATTTGGGATAGTAGATTGGAATAGTAATTATGATGTCATGAATAGTAGAATGTAATGTAATTTGGAATGGTAGATTGGAAAGTATTTCTCTGGTCTAGGGACAGAGGAGATATACACCGCACAGCCAATCATCTCACCTCAAAGAAAAGGATGTTGTAAAATTACCTTCTCCGGTGGTCCAGGAGTGGAGCAGTCCTTTGGACTCCAAACTCCTGGGTTAGCTCCTCCCTCCTCCGAAGGCAGGGCCGGCAGACTCTTGAGGCACGGAGAGGGAGGGGCTTGTCCCTCAGATTCCCAGTCTCTCCGGCCCTGCCTTCAGAGCAGGTTGTGGTGGACTGTGCTCTCTCAGAGCACTCGAATTGGAAAGAAAATTGAAGAGAAGATAAGAAGAAGCACGGATATTGTGGAGGAGGACAGCATCAGGTAGCTTTTCAGCTTCCCTGTTTGCTGACATCCCGGTTGTTCCCTCCATTCCCAAACGCGGAAGAGCATTTGTTCCTTCGTTGGGCCGTAGACCTGGGTAACCCCTGGGGAACGACGGACCAGACGAGTCCCACGACGCCGCGCCGAGGAAACTGGGCGGCGGGGACGAGCGCACCGGGGCGCTTTGACTCCGATCGAGGTCGGACGCTCCTTGCTGGCTCCTCGTCTCAGAACGGCGTGGGAGGCCAGGAGGACTACCCTAGGAACCACGGTAAGCAAAAAAGAAACCCCATGGTTCTTGGGTTATTGCAGGTGTCTGCTGCACCCTTGCTTTTCCCCTTTGTTGATCCTTCCCTCTCTCTCCCCGTGTATAACGCAGAAGGGAGATTAGTAGGGGCAGGGAATGCTAGCCTAATGAGCTATAGCATTTGACTATTTTTTTTTTGATGCACATTGGAGCCAAAAATCCTAACTATAAATATACGTTGAAGGGGTCTGAACTGGCAGAAACTGACCAAGAGAGAGATCTTGGAGTCATAGTTGATAATTCACTGAAATTGTCGAGAAAGTGTGCGACTGCAGTAAAAAAGGCCAATGCTATGCTGAGGATTATTAGGAAGGGAATTGAAAATAGATCAGCCAGTATCATAATGCCCCTGTATAAATCAATGGTGCGACCTCATTTTTAGTACTGTGTACAGTTCTGGTCACCACACCTCAAAAAGGATATTATAACATTGGAAAAGTGCAGAAAAGGGCAACTAAAATGATAAAGGGTTGGAGCACTTTCCCTATGAAGAAAGGTTAAAGTGCTTGGGGGTCTTTAGCTTGGAGAAACGACAGCTGAGAGGTGTGATCAAGGTTTACACGATTATGCATGGGATAGAGCAGGTGGAGAAAGGAGTACTTTTGTCCCTTTCTCACGATACAAGAATTCGTGGGCACTCAATGAAATTGCTGAGCAGTCAGGTTATAACAGATAAAAGGAAGTACTTCTTCACACAAAGAGTGATTAACACATGGAATTCACTGCCACAGGAGGAGGTGGTGGTGGCTACAAGCATGGATGGCTTCAAGTGGGAATTAAATAAACATATGGAGGAGAGGTCCATCAGTGGCTATTAGCCACAAGGTATAGATAGGAACTCTCAGGCTGGGGCAAGTGATGCTCTGTATTCTTGGTGCTTGGGGGGACAACAGTGGGAGAGCTTCTAGTGTCCTGGCCCCACTGATGGACCTCCTGATGGCACCTGGTATTTTTGGCCACTGTGTGACAGAGTGTTGGACTGTATGGGCCATTGGCCTAATCCAACATTGGCTTCTCTTATGTTCTTGTGTTTGCACACAAAAGCTTATGTTGGTCTTAAAGGTGCCAGTGGACTCAAACTTTGTTGTTTTGTCTGTTAGGCCTCATCTCTACACTGCAGCTGATCCAAGAGGAGTGTAGATATGGCTAGGGAAAAGTGCAGAATGGTCTGTGGACAGTTCCCCTCCCCACTTTCCCCATCACAATTTAAAACCAATCTTCCAATTAAACTTATATCAGATGACACCCCAACAAATTTTTAGAGGTGGATAACTAAGGGGGCAGCAGTACAGTGAGATTCGTGGCCCAACAGTGGGGAGGCCAGGTGATCTTTCTAACCACCATGTCCTCAAACATCTCAGTCTTACAGGCCCTGTGGAACTGAACCAAGTCCCCCAAGGCTCAAGTTTCACTAGACAGAGAGTTCCACCAGGTTGGGGCCATGGCTGAGAAGGCCCTGGCCCTAGTTGAGGACAGCTGAACCATTCTAGGGCCAGGAACTACCAAGTTGTTACTAGATGAGTGTAATGCTCTCTGGGGGGTATACAGGGAGAGACAATCCCACAGATACGATGGTCCCAGACCCTTTAGGGCTCTGAAGGTATGTACCAGAACCTTGAACCTGATTTGGTACTCAATCTGTAGACAATGCAGCCAGTAGAGCACAGGTTGTATATGTAAGAAGCAAATATAATAAACTGATATTTATTACATTTATATTCTACTGCTCACCTTGGTGAAATGCATGGGGTTCCCAGTCATGGACCAGATCTGTTCCTGTATAACTTCTGTGAGGATATTGTATTAGAGAATTTTAGACTGTACCGTAGGTCCTAAAATTAAGTAAGTAAAAAGGTCCTTTTTCTTCAGTGATCAAAGTGCTCCATACACAATGGGCTGGATCCAGCGCACAATTTTTGCTTGCATTGGAGCTCTTGCACAAGGAGAAACAACTGTGGTAATGAAGACAAACTTATTGTATCCCCACTTGTGATTCTGCTTCTGCAATCAACTTATGAGTACTCTAATATATAGGGAGGAAAGTACTAGGTTTTGCACAAGATCTTGAGAAAGAGGAGCTACATTAAGTCTGTTGAGGCTCCTGCATCACTGGATCCAAGCCATTATATCTGCACTTCATACTGCAGCACTATATAGCAGCGCTATATGGATTTCCGCACATTACAGATGGAGAGATGAGTCTTGGGACAGACTTAACATGACATCTATTGAACAAATGGATGAGCTGAGGTTTCATCTAAGGATAGCCAAGCTCATGGCACATTTTCTTAACTCCTGTGGTACATCAGAGCTACAAGATGGAATAAATGAGTGTATGAAAACCGGAGAAGGTGTACTGAATTCAACAGAGCAGCAGCTCAGGCCAACTCCTTACAGGCTGCTCTGAGTAAGTGACACGGAAGGAAGTAGTCTATTACTGCTGTCACTGACCAGCAGAACCATTTCACCGTTGCTCTGTCACATCTTCTGCATGCAAGACCTTTGGTTCCCTCCGCTGCCTTGACATTAATGTGGTGAAGGGAATGGGGAACAGGAACATGCTCTCAAGAGATAAAGGTTTGGGACCTTATTATGTGACACTGAAGAACGGTGAATTCTGTCCACTAGGTACAATCAGTACAGTCAAAGAGATGTAAGAGGAAATGGTCTTGCTGAAACCAGACAGCGCTGTCTGTGGCAGGAATATATCTTGGAGGTTTTACTTAATTATTTGATTCAGCTTACCAATCTTCTTATCCATCATATTTAGCCCGCTTCTCCTATAATGTTATTGCTAGTTGTTTCCCTAATCATTCTTCATGGTTGACTGTCTGAGTAACTTGAACATGATAGTAAATTATTATTACGATGGTATCTCCATGAACATTTGTCCAAATGTTCAAAAAAGACGTTTGAGCAAGTATGAAATGCCCATGGTTTCTTTTGATTTTTTTTCTCCCCCTGCCTTTCATTTCCTTCTCTTTGGAAAGCTTTTTACTTTGACTTAGAAATTCTAATCTGCCTCACACCTTGCAATTACAATAGCACTGCATTTGGACTGCTTCAAAGGGTGCATCTCATTATTAATAGTTAAAAGGAGAAGAAGTAAATAAATGTTTCAGGAAATATTTCCCCCCACAGACAGAAAGTTATTATCTCTACCTGAATAAGAAAAGCTTTCTTTTCTTCTCCACAGAGAGTGATCTTTCAGTGATGAGAAAAATCTGTCGGGTATCTATATAAAACCCCCCACAGATCCCCCTTTCTGCCTACTAGCTTGCTAGAAACTGTTTGAAATATGATGCTTGCTCTTTAAAACCAAATGCTGTCCTAGAGCACTTTACCACTGGGAAGCTTTTATTCATTAAGAGTGACAGGATCAGACCCAAAGAAAGCATTTTGTTGAGAAATAAAATGCATCATGTATTTCTTCTTTCCCCCCTGAGCTAACGCTGCCAGAAAATGAAACCGGGATACTGACGACTTCAAAGGAACGGTGAAGCCTAAATAAGCTGCAATCAACCAATACATTTAAATACCCAGTAATGGATCTTATTCTATTACAGTCAAGGCAGAATACATTTTAAGTGCTTGGCATTTTTTACAAGGTGTAATGAAGGTAGTAACCACATGCAGATCTGTGTAATACTCTGCAGACAGCAGCATCAGAGTGGTGGGACAGTTTATCCCCATTTTTCACTGGATGTAATTATTACCAAAGAAATTACTATTCTGATCTAACCACTAGAACCCTGTGAATTTTGGTTGAGGAGAAACTTAAATTAAAGACTACAAGGAATCCCAGGCAGCAGGACTGGTAAACACACTGTTACCTGCCTGAAACCCTGGAGAACAATTGCCAGAACAAACAACAGTGGGTTAAATGAACTAATGGCTTGACTTGGTGTCTTCCCTTCCAGTGTTTTGGTCTAGTTCGAGTGCAAGCAGGGCTTTTTTTTCTGGGGGAACGTGCCGGTAGGGAGTTGATAGAATTCTTTTAAAAATGTTTAAAAGTTCATGAGTTTTCAGTATACATATTGAAAACTTCATTTCCCTCTTGAGAGTTCCGGCACCTCTTTTTCAAAAAAGAAAAGTGGAGGGAGGAAAAGCCCTGGTGCACTATGAAGTGTCGTCCCCCCCCCAACTTACACACAACATTTTGGTGCAGTGGTGCAGCTTCTGGCTTTCCCCCAGGTTTCCTGCAATCTTTCCTAAGCTTGCCTTGTGACAATGTTTTTTGGAAAGATCGCAGCAAAACCAAGGTGGAAGTGGACAGGAAAGTCCAGATCTTTCTTTGCTTGCCCCCCAGGTTTCCTGCAATCTTTCCTAAGCCTGCCTTTTGACAATGTTTTTTGAAAGATCACAGCAAAACCAAGGTGGAAGTGGATAGGAAAGTCCAGATCTTTCTTTCCTTGTCTGCATTGGCATCATTTTCCTGCCCATTTCCTTGTAGTCGCCATCCCTCATGTATCACTGGAGGTGTGTTGTTTAAAAAAAACAAAATATCAGTGATAGTCATATTGGTATATTATTACAATGCATTATAACTGATTTTTCTAAAAACTCCTCTGGTGGTACAGGAGAAAATGGCTGCAATGAGGGGCTGGAGCAGGGACACAGCAGAGAAACTCACCATGGGGCAGACCTGTTGCAGTAGCCACAGCAACATTATCTCAAAAATCATTACCATGTGGAAGAACAAGTCACCTCCAGTGCAATCCTGAACAGTTATATGCTTTTTAAATATACTGAAGTCGGTGATCTTAGAAGGTGTTAACTCTCTTTGGGATCTCACTGTAAATATGTCAGACTGCGTCTAGGTTATGGTCTCTAAGTGTATTATTACTTAGGAATCCTTGGTAATATTTTGTGGGGCTTACCTACTCATTTGCCACTGGTCATCTGCTTCTTCTTATATTTCTATATCTCATTTTTTGCATGGCTGGGATACAGGACCATCCGAAACACCTTTACCTTTCAGAAAGATGGTGTCTTTTCTTTAAAAAAAAGCCTGAAATTCCTATCCCAACCTAAATATCTCTCTGCCTTCTTTTCCTACCCAGACAGCTATGTTATAAATGATCTTGTTACAAACAATAAAGCTGGTTGTCTTCTAATAGTCCCTGCATGCCTCTCTTGATTCTTGACCATGTCAATAGCTCTTGTGGAAGCTCCGTCGGGAAAATGTATGACTTTTGTGTCAACTAACAAGTGAGCAAGAATACTGTTGGCAGGCCATTATGGTCCGTCATCCTCACTGATTAGCTGCTGCTTCCCACCCCGCTTCATTTTCAGATCTCTCTTCAGAGTTGCACAAATATGTAGATGCTGGAATAATTGCAAATTTTATACCGGTACAAAGAAGAATAAGAAAGTGGGTGAGGTAAGAAATTGAGGTAAGACAGTAGGCTGTCCTTGGTCAGCTCATCATTTAGGACATACAGGACAAGGCATAGCAACAAAAAGACAATGTCACAGCTGGTTCCACTCATGAATAATAGCTGTAATGTCAAACTTCTTGAGCAAGATTTCTATTTCTGTCTACATACATATTCGTATTGTGACTAGAAATAGTGTACATGAAAACCCTTCTAAATTAATGGATGTTAGGGTTAGGGATGTTGTTTTCTATCTACAGTACCATTTGTGCTTCCATTCTACCTTCAGTCTCTTCCATTCACATACAAGTCACACTATTCATATAACATGCTACTGACATAGAGACCAACATATTGATAGTGCTGCATACTCCTTCTACTGTTGAACCTTCCCCGCAAACAGCATACAGATCTCTCATTTGAATATGGATAACCAAAGGTCTAAACAAATGCAGGGGGAGAGTTGACGGGAGATTAGCCTGTGAGATTCTTGCAAGGCAAGTGTAATTCATGCTCATCAATCTCTCATTTGAATATGGATAACCAAAGGCCTAACCAAATGCAGGGGGAGAGTTGACGGGAGAGTAGCCTGTGAGATTCTTGCAAGGCAGGTTTAATTCATGCTCATCGTGGGCTGATGCTATGGTGCTGTAAAGCAGACCAGATATGCACGGCATAAGCATGCATTGTTTCTTCACTAGCTCTTCTACTGTCCTCAATAACTATAGTGATAGCCTACAGGAAACAGATGGTAGAAATGGCAAATCCAAGTTCCATAGGAGGTAATTTGCTGCAAGTTATGTACTCCATGCAATATTGCTCCTTGGATCTAGGAGAACTTGATTTGCACATCCTGATTAATCTATCAAAGGCTTTTTGAAAATCCATTGACACATGAAAACGGCTTATCTCCCTTATTA
>NW_015169806.1:36530-71031 GCF_001447785.1 Gekko japonicus | reverse complement strand
AGAGATCAGTTCCCCTGGAGGAAATGGTGGGCTCTGCATCCTTATATGCTGCTGAGGTGGCCCCCGTATGACAGCCAATGTGACGTAGCAGTCAGGGCTTCAGGGTACGGGAGATGCTGCAGGTGTGTGGGGGTGGAAAGCTGAAGAGTGAGGAGGAAATAAAGGTAGGTTGATGATTGTCTGGGAAGGAGAAGGGTTGCCAACTCCAGGTGGGAAATTCCTGGAGATGTGAGAGATGGAGCCTGGAGAGGGTGAGGTTTCAGGAGGCGTGGGACCTCGGACAGGTACAAAGCCATAGACTCCACCCTCCAAACCAACTATTCCCTTCTGGGGAACCATTGTTGCCAATCTCCAGGTGAGGACTGGAGATCACTCAATATTACATCAGTTCCTCTGGAGAAAATGGTGGACTCAGTGTCATTATACCCTGCTGAGGTCGCCAAAGCAAATTGACACTGAGTGTCCAAAGCCGGGGCACCCAACCAGAGCCTCTTTCTAGAGGCCGTTGTATTTATTTCCACAACGAGCCTTTTTCCTAGTCCTTACATAATTAACACATTAGAATTTATTTCTGATTTCTCCTTTCAGAATCCATTCCATCAGCCAATCCATTGCCCAGTTCATTCATCACTTAAATAAGTCTCATTTGGCTCCCAAAGAAAAGGAATGTTTACATTTTAAACATTACCTCACACTATTTGCTTTCACTCAGAGTGATATTTGTAAATGGAATGGCATTTACGGTTGAAGTTGCAGTGATCCTGCTGTATGGTAGGAGAAAATTAACATCTGATCAGACATCTGTGTTGCTTGCTCTGCTAGTTCCATAGCTCACAGCCTATATGTTGTGAAATCACAATACAATGGAATTTGATGTCACCAAACTCCCCTGGAAGCAAAATCCTCTCATTTTCACTGCAGTTCCCTTTCTGAGTGCCATCTAGTCATGCTTACATCAGGTTTAAAGTTTTGCCACGCTAAAATAAACAAACATGAAAAAAGCATTCGATTTTTCATTTAGATTTTCAGTGGCTTTTTATCATACAGATGATATCCCTTGTTTGAAATTAAATGGCAGACTTATTCCCTTGTTTGTATATGAATAAAGATGCTACGGTTCTTTCACCCATGTAGCCTTCCTTATCTTTGTTTGTAGCTCTTTATAGGAGGATTGTGGCTCTCCTTTTTATTCAAAAAACCCACTGCAAAACATAATGCAAATTGCAACTACAATCCAAATGGTATTTTACACATAAACAGACTGTCCCAACTTGTTTTGATGTGCTGAAAGTGAGTACTTTAAAAAATGTTGCTGCTAGACTTTGATGAATTGTATTACATAATCTGTATTTTCTATAAGTTTTGCAGACCTCGATAGCTGTTCACCTCAATTTGACACAAAATGTGCTTTCCTTTGAGGTGAAATGAAGACTTTGCAGCAGCTTATTCACTTTTCTGAAGAGCCAAGATATCTTACACCACTTTAAGTTATTCAAATAGGCTCCATTCTCGCAAAGATCTAAACCCTGGAGTTGAAATTCACCCAATATGCAATAAAAGCAATCAAGGGCAGCTCTTTTGTTAGTTTGCCTTCTTACCTTGGCAATAGGCCAAGAGATATATTAGTTCTTAAATATTATGCATAATTTGCTAAATGAATAAGTGGGCTGTTAAAAGATAAACCTCAGAAGGCTTCTAAACAGCCAGGGACTAAGGCTGCATTCCTCTGCACATTTAGGCAGCTTAAGACCCTTTGCCCTCAGTGAGATTTATACAGCCAAATGGTGTACAGGACTAGCAGTCTACACTCACAGCCATGCATCAGCACACAAAACAAACACTTGGAGCCTTTTATCTTCTCTTTCTTGACAGAATTAGTCCTAATTTCAATAATACATTCTCTGCATCAATGGTGCATGAGCAAACCCAAAGCTGTGTAGCAAATATCCATACAAAAACAACAGTGAGGAAGATATTGTTTTTCATAATTTGTCTAGAATTCTGTTACATAATTAGACAAACCAGATTTCTCTTTTGATACTTTTCACGTCTGCCTTTAACAGATACTAACAGACATAAATCAACAATAGTCTAGCCATCTCTCTCATATCAGATGACTTTCATCCATGTAAAGTGGGATCTAGAAATGGCTCTTACTCCTCTTTAAACAACAGCCATGCTGACACTGAAGACTCATGCAAAATAAAGGATAGCATAGGTAATGCAAAGTTCACTGTATTCTTATGTACACTTGGAGCTCTTGCACATGCTGGCTGCCTCATCCATTACAACAGATGAAGCAGGTCAACCTGTGCAAAAGATATGCATATGATGTGGATATGTTGCCTCCACTGAAATGAACACAGCAACTTTTGAAAGGAGATGAGATGCACATCAGTTCAAGCAACCATAAGAAATTACTAGATAGGGGCAACTCTTTTCCCTTTTACAATTTTTAAGATATTCTGCAATCCTTTTAAAGCTATTGTGAAGAAGCTAGGGGCACCTTTCCTATAACAACGTATGCTTAAGGTGAAGTAATGTTTGTGGGTAAAGACAGGTGACAAGACTTCTTTTTACTGGATGAGTGGTTATTTTCTCCCTTGCAAGGCAACAGTCATCATGGAACAATCATGATCTCCTCCAAGACATTTTGATCAAGAGGGTTACTTGACAGCTGCAGTGGAGGAAATAATATGTTCTTGTAATTCAGTTTGGACTCCTGGCCCAGAAGAGTTTGCCATCTCCCACTTGCGATGCTTCTTTGCTTTGTGTTATACTTACCTTTGTTTTCTGCAAAATCTTTCAGAAATAGGAATACATTTTCTAACACGATAACGCAATGTTTATGAAATAATGCCTTTTCCTTACAGTATTATTTGTTCTTCTCATTAAAGGATTATTTCAAAGCTGAGGGAACTATACAGTGATTCAGTGATGATTGATTGTTCAATGATGGGTTAACAGTACAAATTAAAAAAGCCTACTCTACATTTGTTAAGTAGGCAGGTTAGGTACTATACAGATGGAAAAGGTATCCATCCTAGTAGAAAATTATAAAATATGGTCCAAATTTTATAATATCTATGCTTTCCATGGAGAAAGTATTAAAAAAACAAAGCTAGACTTATTTCTCCAACAACCTGCAGCCATACAGGGAGAAAATATGAAAATGTAAGAAGAGACCTGCTGGATCAGCCCAGTGGCCTATCTAGCCCAGCATCCTGTTTCACTTGGTGGCCAAACATTTGCCCACAAGGCATAGAGCCCAAGGCCTGCCCCTGACTTGAAGTTTCAACACTATCACATATCTGATCAGGCTGAAATGTTGATAAGGCAGTGTGCAGGGATACCTTCGGTCAGGGGCAGGGTCTTTTATTATTTAGGAAGAACTGTTTCCCTGCCTTCACTTCTGTAACCATTCCAGCATGGCCTCTGGATCCAATTCTGCCCATCCCCAAACCATTTGCATTATTTAAGGGATTGTACGGTACTCTACTCCTGCCAACCTAGCAGTTCGAAAGCAAGAAATTGCAAGTAGATAAATAGATACCGCTTCGGTGGGAAGGTAACAGCGTTCCGTGAGCCTTGGTGTTTAGTCATGCCAGCCACATGACCACGGAAATGTCTTCGGACAGTGCTGGCTCTTTGACTTTGAAATGGAGATGAGCACCGCAACCCTAGAGTCGGATTTGACTGGCTTTCGAGCAAGGGAACCTTTACCTTTAAGGCACTCTAAGGAAGCATGTTTTCAAAAGTGAATCCTAAGCACTTTCATAAGATCTAGGTCCCTTTATGGTACCAGAAATTCTTAATTCATCTGCTCACCTTCCCGCCTCCCATATATAATCATGTCAATATCATGTGTTCAGCTCACTGTCACTGGAATGAAGAGTATTCTTCTCCCTCTTAAAGACCAGATCCCTTCCACAGTGTACTTACTATTTCGTTATTATAATTAGATCATATGTTGAAGAATCACAGTAAAGAACTATATAATCTGATGCTGATTAAATTTCTTCCTGGTTCTATCTTCTTCCCAAACTAAAATACGGTCCTTGAATTTCATAGTAAAGTTATCAATATGTAACACAAAATACTAAAACCCTGCCTATTACTTTGTTCAGAGGAGGTGAGCAAGCCACATAAGAGTCTATCAAATTGCACAGCTTTGCATAATTTAGTCCATATACAACAGAGAGCTGATCAGTTTTCATACATGTTGACTCTCTAGAAGGTAACTGCCTGCCTGTTTGAATTAGCTGCAGAATACAAATATAGTTCAAACTAATGTGTTTATCACTTCATTTTAATCTTTAAAATTTCTCTATTCTTGTTGCTTTTTATAATGCTTTTTGGATATCTATAATAATATCTTCCTTCAAACATGAGGGGAATTGCATTACCTAAGAATCCTGTACATATAAACATACAGTGCTGTTTAGATAGACTTTAGAACTTCCACATGACTCCTGAAAGTATTAAAGGAATTCATGAAACCTTTAATGACCATGGAATGTAGGTGCTGCTTTGGTTTCCTTAAGACCAAACTTCACAGGATTTTGGGCAATCTGGGTCTGATCTCATGATTTTTATTTATTTATTTACTTACTAAATGCTGCAGGAGAAATGGGGTGACTGGATTGGAGAAGTAGCAGCACAGTTGGTGGTAGAAGCTTTTAACCTACCTTTTTCCTGATCTAACAGTGCAATTCTATCCAGAGCGACACACTTCTAAGTCCTTTGAAGTCAATGGGCTTAAAACAGTGTAACTCTTTAGTATTGCAAATTGTCTGAAAATAAGCAGGAATTTGTGGAAGGAGGAGTATTAAAATACAATCTAATAATTTACATTAGTCATGTAATGTCATAAAACCTATATGGCACCATAGGACATAAATTTCTAACCCCCATTAGCCGAGGGGGGGGGGGGAAATGAGAAGGCAAACTAATGACTCTGATTGCTATCCTCAATCGTGGTAGAATATCTCTGCCTTGCAGGCCCTGTGGAACTGTAACAAGTCCCACAGGGCCCTGAAGTCATTTGGCAGAGGACTCCACCAAGCTGGAACCAGAGCCAAGAAGGCCCTTGCTCTGGTTGAGGACAGCTGTACACTCTTTGTGCCAGGGACATCCAGCAGATTTTGTTCTCCTGAGTGCATATCAGGAGAGGTGGTCCCACAAGTATGTTGGTCCCAGACCATTCAGGGCCTTAAAAGTCAAGACCGGAACCTTGAGCCTGATTCAGTACTCAATCTGTAGCCAGTGCAGCTGGCGAAGCACTAGGGTTGCCAAATAATTCTTCGCCGGGAGCGGGGGGCTCCCGGCTGGCGTCGGGTGAGTGCACTCACGCAAAGTGCGTGCGCCGCGTGCACATCACCCGGAAGTGACGTAGGCACGCTGGGCACGCTGGGGGTGGGGCCACGGCTATACAAGGGAAAACCATAGAGTTTTCCCTTGTATGGCCGTGGCCCCACCCCCAGCGTGCCCGGCGTGCCCACGTCACCTCCTAGTGATGCGCACGCCGGGGGCAGGGTTCCCCCTGGGGCCCGATTCCACCACAGCAGAAATCGGGCCTCCAAAGTGGGGGTTTCCCCGCCCCCCGGCCCGATTTGGCAGCCCTATGAAGCACAGATTGAATATGTCCTGTTGATGGTGTCTCTGTAAGGACCCAGGCCACTGCATTCTGCACTAGTTGTAACTTCTGGATCAGTCTCAAGGGTAGCACTGTGTAGAGGGATTTACAGAAGCCAAGCCTAGTGGTGACTGTTGCGTGGAGTACTGTGGCTAGGTCAAGGCAAGACAGGAAGAGGGCCAGTTGCCTGATCTGGAACAGCTGGGAAAACGCCAGTCTGGCAACATTTGTGATCTAGGCCTCCACTGATAAGGAGGCATCCAGAAATACTCCCAAGTTGTTAACTGTCTGCACTGGTTTTAATGGCACGTGGTCAAGAGCCGGGAGTTGGCGCCCAAGTCCTGAATCTCCCCCACCCAGCCAGAAAACCACCATCTTTGCCAGATTCAGTCTCAACCAACTCTGCTTCAACCACCTCACCACAGACTCCAAACCCTCATCCAGATTTCCTGGGGTGGTATCCAGGCAGCCATCCGTCAGCAGATATAGCTGGGTGTCATCAGCATACTGATAGCACCCCAGCCTGAAACTCTGCAACAGCTGGGCAAGAGTGAGTATATAGATGTTAAATGACATCTGGGAGAGGATAGCCCCCTGAGGGATCCCACATACCATGGGGTACTGAGGAGAGACCCTCTCTCCCAGCGCCACCCTCTGTCCCCAACCACAGAGAAATTAGACAACCCACTTCAGGGCTGTCCCACGTACTCCAACGCCGGCAAAGCAGTGAGCCAGCAGATCATGACAGCAGTGCCAACCCACCTCAATCCAGCTGCCTACAGAGATCATCTGTCAGGGTGATCAGCGCAGTTTCTATCCCATGACCAGGGCGGGAGCTAGACTGGAAAGGGTCTAGTGTCGATATGTCCTCCAGGAAGCTCTCGAGCTGTTCCACTGCCACTCTCAATTATTAGTGACTCTATTCCTTCACCACAGAGCAAAGAGCTATTTGGAAAGGGCCAATTTAGAACAAGTAAATGGTGCAGAGAAAGAGATTAAATGCTACCAGCCTGTGTGTTAAGTGTAGTCAAGTCACTTCTGACATCGCGACCCTATGACTTCCAAAACGCCTTATTGTTAACTCCCCTGCTCAGGTCTTGCAAACTGAGGGCCATGGCTTCCTTGATTGAGTCAATCCATCTCATGTTGGGTCTTCCTCTTTTCCTGCTGCCTTCAGCTTTTCCTAGCATTATTGTCTTTTCCAGTGAGTCCTCCAGGAAAAGAAGGTGGACTGCATCATGTGACCAAAGTACTATAGCCTCAGTTTAGTCATTTTAGCTTCTAAGGAGAGTTCAGACTTCATTTGATCTTGAACCCACTTATTTCTCTTTTTGGCAGTCTATGGTAGCTGTAAAACTCTGCTCCAACACAAGTTTATTATTTGTTGCTTAGAATGTATCACCTGTCCTCAAGGTGGCATACACTGAACTACAATAGACTGTAGCGCAATAAAAACCAAAAAAGGGGAAAAGAGGAAATGCCTACACAAAAAGCAGCAATGCCCAGCAATTATTTAGTTCCTTAGACAGACTAATTAGATATAAAATGAACAGCTTTATGACCTGTCTAAAACCAGGACAAGAGAAGTCTCTCAGGGGGGAGCATTCCAGAACTGGAGAACTGTAACTGGAAAATGTTCTCTTCTCCATACCCATTATACTCTTGAGTAGGGAGAAAGTGAACGAATGATGATCTTAACAACTAGGGCATTTCATAAAGGACAAATCTTTTTCTTCGAGTATGCTGGATCCTGATGCTCTAAGAGCCTTTTAAAAAACAACAGCAGTTGTTTGTGCTAACTATTAACCAATGATGCTAACCATTAACCAATGACAATAACAAAATTTCTTTCCCATATCCAGCATCTGTCAGAAGACATGCTACTGCATTTTGCACCAGTTGTTACTTCCAATCAGTTTTCAAAGCAAATTCCACTGATCAATCTGAGAGATTGCAAAAAAGAAAAAGAAAGATGATGAAGAAGACAAGAGCCCTGTCTTCCAGCAGAAGATATAATCAACACAGATACCAACAGAAAAATGCACTCCTAGCACTGACCACAATTTGCACAACCAGAAGTATAGACAGATCCAGGAATACTTATAGAAACATAGAGGGGGAAGGGTTGTCCAGTCCATCCTCCTGCACAACACAGGAAATTCACAGCTACCTCCCATCCCCACATTGCCCCACGGACCCCTTCTCTATGCCCAGAGGAAGGCAAAAACACCTTCAGGATCCCTGGCCAATCTGGCTTGGAGGAAAATTCCTTCCTCACCCCAAAGTGGTGATTGGCATTACCCTGAGCATGTAAGAAAGGGCCACAATAGTTAAACACTTGCTCATCCCTTCCTGCCATCCCACTCATGATCTGCCTAAACTCACAGAATCAGCATTGCTGTCAGATGGCCATCTAGCCTCTGCTTAAAAACCTCCAAAGAAGGAGAGCCCACTACTTCCCTGGGAAGCCTGTTCCACTGAGGAACTGCTCTTACTGTTCCTCCTCAGACTGCCTTCTTCTCGAAGGACCGTGTCATCTAACCCCCCTTCTCATGCCCTCCTTCTCATGCTCATTACAGCTGTCTTTTTGACACTAAGGTTGCTGTTTCTTATCCAGCCAATTAAAACCTTCAAACATTGGTTCAAAGCCCCAACAGCTGTCCCTAGATCAGTAGGGAAGGGAGCAGTGTTGGGTGAACTACTGGTGACTGTGCACTCCAAATAGATATTCATGCCTGTAGCAGTCCGCGGGATAAATTCCATAGAGAGACGGAGCAATCACCTAAAACTACTTTGTGAAGCCATTCTGTAAGATAGGAATGGAATGGCTGCAGAGCAGTGCCTTGAATTGTCTGTTAGAGGACCCAGCACCATTTGATGGTCGATAGTACCAAACAGCTTGGAATGAATATGGTCATATGCTCCCTTTGTCCATTTGCCAGTTGCTGATTTATGTCTCCTGCCCAGGTCTGAAACGTGACTGAATTATGTTCCATAGCTGCACTGGCAGTAGCAGCAGCAACAGTTTAATACCCACCTCGTGTTTTCTACTTCTTTCTACACACACACACACACCGCAGGTATGGATGAAATATTGTTGGGTTGTGCTGTGCCTGGGAAACTGGTTCCTTCCTGCAGTGTCCTTTTATCATCACATGCTCTGTCCCTCTGGTGCTGAAGATTTTGATCCTCATTTCTTGACCACATCTCATGCAGATTTTCTCATCACAGGCGCAGATTCAGGGACAGTACATGCTACTATGAGTCTCACTGTTCAGAGGTCTGCCAGCTGAACAGAAGTCTCATTGTTCTCACTTTTGGATGCTGAAAGCTGCTTTAAAAGCTGCTGCTGCTGCTGAAACTTCTGTTCTCTGAAATGTTTCCAACCTGTGAAGTTCTGTGTGCTGTTAAATCCAAAGCCATGAAAGTGAATATGTAGTATAAAACTGCAGCATTATTAAACTGTTCTAGGAAGCCCCTTCAGATCATGAGTCGTTCTCTGTTTCATCTGCTCGCTCACAGGCTGGCCTCATTGTGCAAGGGCTCTCAAGTAACTGAAAATTAATCTCCAGTTTCAAAGTTGTTTTGTTCCATGTAGCAGCAACATGTTTTTTTAAGTCATGCAGTTACCAGATGCTGCAGTTTTTTTCCACCTCAAGCCCTTGAATTCAACTGTAACAGAATCCTGACTAGCCATGTGAAACGACAAAAATCTTTTTTGTAAAAAAATCCAAAGTCACTGAGAAGGTGGACTGCAGTCACAGTTGGTATTTGCAGTGATGAACAAGCTAAGGTGATTGCAGCAAAGTGCTGACTTCAGTGACCCACAAACCCAGAGCATGGGTGAGAGAGATTCTCCCTAGCAAACCCAGCTTAACCCACATCTGTATCAACTAGCTGGAATTTTGCTATGGAGCCAGTGTAGACAGTCTGAGCTTAAACCAATACCCACAACTCCTGCCACCCTTACCAAAATACAATCTAGCATCTTGCATCCCACTGGCCATAGCAGGGACTCCAAAGCTTTCAGGAATTTTTTTTCAGCAAAACCGAATCCCATAGCCCTTTGTAGAATCCCATGCAATCACTTTCCTTTATCCCAAAGTGAACTCTTGAGACATGTAGGAAGGAATGGTTATTTCGGTCCTCTTAAGCAGGAGGCCTCTATTTTTACAGTCATAAGAGCCCCAGTCTGCCAGTATCTGCTTATGCCTGTCCCATCCCTCAGTTATCAAATGGGCGGACATATAGCTAATTTGTAATAAAACTATGATGTCAAACTCTTCACTTTGATTTGGATTAGATAGATTATGAAGTCCTTCCACTACATACATTATGTAATTTTGTAAACTGCTACTTTTACAGAATAAGAAAAATGAATGATAATTCAATTTCTGCAAAGAATTTGATTGAAAACTGAACTTACCTTGTTCACAATGATCAGTTTTTCTCAAATGTGTCTCAGTGGTAGAGCATCTGCTTGGCATGCAGAAGGTCCCAGGTTTCAATCCTCAGTATCTCCAGTTAAATGATCTGGCAGTAGTTGATGTGAAAGACGTCTGCCTGAGACCTTGAAGAGCTGCTGCCAGTCTGAGCAGGCAACACTGACTTTGATGGACCAAGAGTCTTATCCAGTACAAGGCAGTTTCATGTGTTCATGCTGAGAATGAACAGTATTTCATAGTAGTTTCATGTCTGTACAATTGGCAGCGCTCAGCAGGGCAGATGTCCAGTAGCCACTGTTGGCATATACTCATCATTTACTAGTTTGGATTCCATAAATCCCAAGGTCATCATGAACAGCTTATACATCATTCAAAATCAGCTCCGTTTCCATTGTATGTGTTGCTTTTGCATATGTGCAAGTGATGGCATTCATCAGTCAGCAGCATTCATCATGAAGGCACAGGCTCAGAGCTTAGTGTCCTGAACTATGGCTCCCAGGTATCAGTGTAAGAATGCACAAATTATTTGTAACCCAGTGTAGGACACTAGATGAACACAGTGTGTGTGGGAGTCAAGCTGGCAAAATGGGGAAGGCTGGAATACTAGACAGGCAAGCCATGTGGCTCCCAATCCATTATTACTGAGACTGTGGTTTTGCATAGAGTAACCACTTTGTGCAGCATGAAACCATGACATTATTTTTTCATGAAATACATTCCGTGAACATTCCACATGTAACAGTTGTATTGAGCTACTTATTGTGTTAGAGAGCTATTTAATCATATGCAATTAGAGTTTAAGACTGTTGCATATGTTATTAGGTTATATCTGAACCTGTATAAATCTGTACTGTACCATGATAACCTAGGTGGTATATGATATTTGTTTTTTAAAAAACAGTCTAAAGCATTCCACTGCAACATTTATAGGATCAGTTCTATCATTGCTGCTGCTTATCTTTTAAATGCAAACAAAAAAGTCTTCTAAAGTATTGCTGGGACTGTTCTGATTAGGGATGGGCACAGACCAGGAAATCCCGGTTTGGTCCAGGGCTTGTGAACCGGGTGGCCACAAACCAAACCCCCAAGCAAAAAACCCACTTGAGCTGAACTGGTTTGGGTGGTGTCAGGCCCCACCCCCAGCATGCCCGTGTCACCTCGAAGTGATGCAAGTGCATCAGCTCCTTGACACACTTGCATCACTTCTGGGTGGCATCAGACCCCACCCCCAGTGCACCTACATTTCCTGGAAGTGATGCAAGCACATCAGGGGAGTCTGACGCCACCCGAAGTGGCCTGCCAAACACACAAGCCAAACCAAGCAGAAAAGCTCAGTGAGCGTTCAGGGGAAGGTGCCTTCCCGAACCTTGGCTCACAAACTCTGAACCAGGCAAGGTCCAGCCCGGACTTTGGCTCAGGTTCGGGTCTGTGCACATCCCTAGTTCTGATACTAAATGAAAGAATCACAGCCCAGTCCTGATAACATCAATGTAGAAACATTTTATTCAGTGTAATTTACTTCCAATTAAGGTATTTAAGATTGCAGATTGTTATTCAAAATGTTACATTGACATTAGAAATTCCTTCTGTCCAATGATTAGGAAGAAGTGTCTTATTTTTCCTTTGTGTCGCTTTTCCATCACCGGTTTACAATACATCCTTGAACCACAGAATCTTTCCCCATGATTACAGTGGTTTATTTATTTAAGTGATCTTTGTACTCCCTTGTAACAATAGTGACTTTAGGGTACTGTGTGTGATTGTGTGCATAAAATGCCATAAAGTCACAGCCAACTTATAGCAACCCCATAGGGATACCAAGGGAAGTGATTAAGCAGGGGTGATTCGCGTTTGCCTTTGTCTGAAAAGTCTTTCTTGGTGGTCTCCTATCCAAGGCCCAACCGTGCTTAGCTTCCAAGATCTGATGAGATTGGTCTATACGATACCATTCCATATCCCACTAAAATACCGTACAAAGATAAAATCACACAATACACTAAAATAATCCAGGTCGACAAGCCCTACAAAACTAAAATCTCCACAACAATAAACCACTGCAACAAAAAAGTAAAAACTGCATTAGATTTTTAAAGCAAGCAATTAAAAAAAAAAGCAAATGCCAGCAAACACAACACTGGTAAAATGCAAACACAGTAGTCCACTAAGTGCAAATGTCTGGAAAAAGAAAAATAATGCAATAGGGAAATAGCTGTGAAGAGAGAGTTCCATGGCCGGTGTGTCACAACAGAAAATGCCCTTTCAGTCTTTGACACTCACTTTACTTTGATGAATGTGAGCACACCAAAAAGGATGTTGGATTCTGTTGCACTAACAGCTGGACCTTCCACTGATGCAAGAAGACTTTCCCCAGTGGAAAAATCTTATTCCACTAGTATGCATATCCTTATGCCAGTAGAAGCCTCCTTATGTCAGAAGAAATCTCTACCCAGGGGTAACACTAAGCCAGTATAGGCCAGTATGGAGCATCAGTAATCAAGTGGTCCTGACTTCCTCTTCAAGGCTTCCCACTACCATAGAAGACTGTACTTCTAAGGAATGTAAATTACTTTAACCCCTGACTTCACCATTAGCAAAACAAAAACTTCAGAAGGCAGTCCTACTAGTACCAATATTCGGCATTATTTAGAGCTTTACAGGCAAGCATCACCACTTTCAACTGTGTTTGATAATAAACTGGCAGGCAGGGAAGCTCTTTCAAAACTGTTTAGATATATTCTCATGCAGATGCCTTTGCTAGCTGTAAATGTAGCAGCCTCTGTGTAGAACTTTTGGTTAGTATTTTTTCAAGTGACCATGTTTCCTGGTTACCCATGGGTCATGTGACTATGGAAAAAAACCACCAGCACAGTTCTTTCCCAATCTCAGTTAATTTGCATATATTCTCTGAAGTGATAGAGAGAAGGAAGAGTAAATAACAGTCATAGCATTCCCTGCTGGAAAAATGAAGGTCAAACAATTCTGAACAGTGTTATTTTAGCCTGAGCAATCATGGAGAAGTAGCTAGGCCTGCCAAACTGTGAAACAATTTCTGCTCTTTGCTGTGGGCCAAAAGAATGGAAATTTTATTCTGGGATGTAACCCAGAAAATAACATGCAGTTGAAATATCCTTGATAGTCACCCTCCATGCTGTTACTGGTAGAAGGTATATCAGAACTTTTACTGAGATAGAAACCATTTCTACTATCTAGCATTATACACCCAGGCAGCAAGATGTTCCCAATACAGTGTTTGCCTGGTTGGTCCCCTCCCAAGGAGAGCTCACTGGAGATAGTGCTCTTTTTTGCTTTATTTAGTACTGGAGAAGACCAATGTTCCCTCTAAGCTGTGGGCAAAAATTCAACTTTGTGAGCTGCTGGCATTAAAGTTGTGAGCGAGCGATTTGGCTGCTGCATAAATTAGTTTGCTCTGGAGCCATCCTTCCTGAGTGAAGACAAAAATGTGTGAGCCGGAGGATACAAAACTGTGAGCTAGCTAACACTAACTCAGCTTAGAGGGAACAGTGGAGAAGACCCTGATGCTGGGAAAGATTGAAGGTCAAAGAAGACAGGGACGGCAAAGGATGAGATGGTTAGACAGTGTCATAGATGCAACGAACATGAAATTGAGCCAACTCCAGAGGACGGCGGAAGACAGGAGGGCCTGGCGAGATCTTGTCCATGGGGTCGCGGAGAGTCAGACTCGACTGTGCAACTGAACAACAACAACAACAAGTACTGGGAGGGGGTTAAACAGGAGACTCCCATAAAGTACCAGAAATTCTACTCATATCACCTCAGAGAGAAAGAGAGATCCTGAAGTCCCAAGGGTCTACAGCCAGTTCACAGCAGTCTGTCCTCTTTTCTCTCTGGGCGATTTCTCACTAGAGCTGCCTCGCAGCACAGCGCCGTTTGCCTCGACACAAACATGTCAATTTCACACCCGAAGCTCCGGGGCTGCATTTTGACTTGGGGCTTCGCCCGATTTCCTCCACAGTTTCGTGATCCTGGTTTTTGAGGATCATGAAACTGCAGAGGAAATCAGGCAAAGCCCCGAGTCAAATGCAGCCCCGCAGCCTCGGGTGTGAAATTGACATGTTTGTGTTGGGGCAAACAGCGCTGTGCTGCGAGGCAGCTCTAGTGAGAAATTGCCCTCTGTCTCATCCAAGACTCCAACTCCATACCCTTCCTTCATACCCTCCCTCCCTCCCTCCCTTCCACAAGGTTTGACTAGGAAGTCAACTTTTAAGTCAATACTTACAAAGATGCATATATTTCCTGCACAAGATATGGAAACAAGGCAATATTAATTACACAGAAATAATTTTGGAAGGTATTTTTAGAGCTATTTTGGTGACCGTCTTGGAAAAATACAGTACCCACCAACACCACAGATTCCTACACAGTACAACATAGTTTAATAGAAAATAGCCTTTCATTTCCAGGATATTATCTGTATTTATTTTTGATTATCAACAACTTCATGGCAGAATTCATTTTAGTGGGTATTACAATTGCTTTTCATTCTTAAGGAGTTTTGTAGTACTTCAGATAGTAACAGATCTATTGTAGCATAAATAAGTGCAGACTATATCATTTGCTGAATCAGAATTTAGCGCTAGATTTAATTGTATTGACCAGGGTTTCAAACATTTTGCTATTGTAAATGGTCACAGGTTTGCATAGAAATATCACAAGTTTCACTTCTGGAAGTTCATGGTGTTTTAACCTCACTACTGACTGGAGAGTCACTTGGTGCATCTGATAAATTAGTATCTAGCCGGGAAGCTTAAATCAGTTTCTTAAAGTGATGCAAGACTCATTTTTGGTTTAACTACAATGGATTAACTTGGCTACCACTCTCCCATTTATTTATAGGAGTAATTGCTTGATGTTGTAAGTTGTCTTGAGCTCCATAAGGAAGAAAGGTGGATATGTTTAAATCAATCAACCAACCAATAAATCATAACAAGGCTTAGCTGAGGAGCTTGTTTTCAGCTCCTGAACAGAATGAGAGAAGAGCACCTCTGAGCGTTCACAGAGTGCCTTTTGCTGATGATTGAATAACTGCAGTTTTTTGCCTCCCTGTAGGCAGGTTTGCTCTAGCCAAAGGATTTTCAGACTTAAGGAGAGGTGAGGCTGCAACTATTTCCCTCTTGGGGGAAAAAACTCTGCTTCTCTCCCTTCTCTTGCCAACTTTTGCCAACTTCCAACCACTTAAGAAACAAAGATACATTTTAAAAACAACTTACCCGAACAGGGAAATGCAACCGTTTCATTGTTAAAATATTTGTTTTGATGTTTTGTCATTCACTTTGTTTGCATAAACTTGGGGGAGAAGCCATTTCTATCCCCATGCTCTTTTCTCCCCCTCCATTTCCCAATCCCCAGAAGTGTCTGTTGTAGTCCGTAACTGATTTCCTCATTCTGAGTTGCACTGGAGTTATAGTCAACACTAAATTAATTTAATCTTGGATAAGAGGTGTGTTTTTTTTGGAGGGGGGAATCCAAATTCACTAAAAATAATTTATTTTATGCCAATTTATTTGCTTGTCTTAGTAACTAATATAATTGAAAGTTATAAGGGCAGGGGAGGCCTGGGTGGTATCACCATAACTTGCAGGCTTCAGGTTGGAAGGATGTTTATGCCACTTGGGAAAGGTGACATTCTTGGCTCCCACTTTAGTGATAAAATGGGGAGGATTGGCATATTCCTCAACTAGCCTGATACCCATGCTTTGCTACGGTTTTTAAGTTCTGTAAATCCAGTTATAATACTGATGATGTGAAGTTTGAAATGTAACATTTGTTGTAGGGATTCTAATGGAGAAGATTGTAGTGTAAAAAATGAAGCGAGACATACATACTTGTTGTTTTTTTCTCTACTGAAGGACCTCTCTGTAGACCACATTGGTGGTTCTACCCTCAAATGCTAGGATCACCAGGCTGCTTGGTGAGCTCACTCTGGAGCAGGCAACATTTAAGAAGCAGTCGTCTGTTAAGTCAACTCTGAGGTACACAGTTGACCAATGGGGAGGGGGGGGGAGCAGCAGCCTGCCAGGCACATGGAAAACAATTGAGGGAACACATTTTGCCCCTTTTTTACCCCCTTAGGGGTCATGTTTCTCAGAAATCTCTTGGGGGCGGTTTGACATCATGGAAGGAATGCACTCCCCTTAAGTTGCATTTCTTGGTGCAGGGGTTTGGCCTAGGCATTGAATTGGGGGAAGGGCATATCCCCCCTTTTTACAAAATTGCCTCTTATTTATGTTACATTTAAGAAGTGGGACATAACTACATATTCAGAACACCATCTAAGCAATCAGATATTAAGCAAGCATATGAACCAATTTTCTAGAACCCACATTGTGAGAAGTTAAATAACCTAATATAGGAAAGCAGTTTTCTACAAATTTGGGGTATATTTCCATTGTGGGTGGAAGTGTGGCTAAGCTGAGCCAGCAGCACCGCTAAGGTGATACTGCTGGGGTGGTGTCCCTGATGGATTAAAGAACCCTGGTCCTGGTCCTATACCTGACAGACACCTGCCTGTCTGGTGGTGGAAATGATGTTTAAAGGCATCAGGGAGGCTGGGACAGCAGCAGGGCTAAGGCAATCCTGCTGAGCAAACCTCCCCAGCGGCTGTAAGCATCCCACCTCCTCTCCTACACCTGACAGGCAGCTGCCTGTCCAGTGTAGGAGGGGGAGGAGTATTAGAAGCCTCTGTGGAGGCAGGACCAACAGGATCACTAAGGCGTTACTGCTGGGGCAGGCTCCCTTGTGGCTTTAAGTACCCTGCCACCACTGCTGCACCTGACGGACAACAGCTTGTTAGGTGTAGGAGGTGGGGGGAGTGTGTTGAAAGCCATCAGAGTGGCTGGGCCAGCAGCTTTGCCTCACCGCACAGGCAGTTGGCCACTCCTGATTTCCTCAACTGTCATTAGCTCTCTGCAGTCCCCTGTAACTGTTTTTTTTTTTAAACCTCAGAACACTGAGCTCTCCAGCTGACCAATCAGAGAGTGGGGGGGGCAGGGAGGCAGCTGCCTGGCAGCCGCATAGGAATCAATGGGAGGAGCACATTTTACCCCTTTTGACCCCCTTAGGGGTCGAATTCTTAAAAAACCCCTTCTCAGTGAGCACCTACACCATGGTAGGAGCGCTCTCCCCGAATTTGGTGTCTCTAGGTCCAGCCGTTTGGCCTAGGCATTGATTTTACAGTGAGAGGACTTTCTTTTATATATATATAGATAGATGGGAGGAGGGAAGGGAACCACAGCAAGAATGAGAAAGACAGCCAGGTTTGCTCCAAATGTTATTTTGCCTCAAGGGACCACTTTGCACAAGGAATTGGCCCTGGGTTCCAGATTTATCATTTTACTTTATTGTGGCATTTTACTCTTTTAATTTATTTATTTACTTCATTTATACCCTGCCTTTCTCTCCAATGAGGACCCAAAGGGGCTTACAATTGTTCTCCTCCATTTTATCCTCACAAGTCCCATATTTCTCTTCTGCTCCCAACAAGAGGGCACTACAGTACAAAATGGAAACACAGTGCAGTGGTTCTGCTGTCAGTCCTCTGTCTTACTGAAGGCCAAACAGAACTCCAACTTGCTCACCTGCAATGTCATACAAATAAAGGAAAATGCCCAGAAGAAAAAGAAAACCTATCAAACATTCCCTCTAAGGAAAACAAATTACCAATTCATGAATTCATCGTAATCTGTTTTATTGCTGCTTAATGCTTTATTGGATCTGTGCAACCCCCTGCAGATAAGCTCAGAAACACTGTGTAACTTACAGTGGAACATTTTTCATGGCTGTAAATGTTAATCTCATTATAAAGCAGATTAAGAATTCACAGACATGAATTTCTAGCATCATGTATCCATGGTTCCTTTTCTTTCTGTAGAGTACATCCTTTAAATACCTAAATGCACATCATCTACTGCATATCGAAGTGCACCACACACGAGGAAAGTCAATTAATTCCTTAGGCACCAGAAGAGAATGATTGGAGCTCATTTATGTTGATTATCTACCAAACAGCTACAATTGCAACAATACAATACAATTGTTTTATGGTAGCATTAAACATCCAGTTCCTGGGAAATTTAGGGCCAGGCTAAACAGACGCTATAATGTGCTAATTTTCCACACACACTCACACTTCTTCCTATATATTTGTCTTGGGACTGAGTCATTTTGATGTTAACCACTACTGACAACAAAAACAGGCAGTTTGCTAAGGTGAGATGATGGTGATGTTGTCATGAAAAGAAAAGCTTGGGGCTACAATACTAAGCATGTTTACTTGGTAAACAAGTCTCCTTGAAATAGAACATGCTTGGAATCAGGATGTTAAGGCATATTACTTTCTGTTTTCCTATAATTCACCTTAGTCAATAATTGCTGAAGGCGGGGGGTGGGTGTTGACTTTCAATAGGAAATACAAGGCAAGGGATATGTAGCATAAGAATGTAAAGTTTAACTTGTAACAGATCATGGTTATCTCAGTAACCCCAAACATGGTGCCTCTGGGCAACCATGGCAACCATTGATGGGTTTCCTAGAACCCACTTGCTTCTTTCCCAAAATTTCTCCCAAAGCCAAGAGTCAGTCCTGGCTTTCCACTGTCTCAGTGAAGTAGGAGGTACTTCAGAAAGCATCAGCCAGCATCACCTATAGAGGAACACCCATTCAGCAATATCTGCTCCCAACATAGGAGGGTACTTGGGCTTGGAACTTTCCAGCATTTTGTTATTGAATGCCATGGCAGTCAATTTGTGACTGGCCCCACCTCCCATGTCAGTAATTTTGTGGGGGTATACAATCATCTTTCTCAGAAATCCAGATGTGCCCACAGGCTTACCTAACCTAGGATTCTGTTTCCAACTGTTGTCCACCAAGGAGCTCCAGAAACTCACAAAACAGGCATGAATAGCTGTCGCTGCCACCACCACCCACCCTTGTTTTTCCCTAGCACTGATAATCAAACTAGTTTGGCTGGTGATCATGTATGTGTTAAAGTTCTCAGCACCCCTGCTTCTTTATCATAAATCTCTCTTGCCCTTTGCCCAAAATGTAGTTATGGAAATCCACCTACATCCACCCCAAAGTCAGAAGATCTGCTCTGACACATTTCTTGAAACAGTACTTTAAAAGGGATGCTACTTGGCACATCTGTCTTTAGTCCTTTAAGCAAGAGAACTGTTGAAGCAACAAGCCACTTAGCTCCCCATTCAGCTGGGGATACATGCATGGAAGCATGCATGACCATCTCTCAGTTGGAATGAGGCAGTGACTACAGTGTTATACATACCTTTTGAGGGCTGCAGATCTTACTTCCTTTCAGCCTTAAACTCTTTGCTATCAAGGGCATAAATGATCATGAGTTAATTTGACCATAGGCATTCGGCCACATGAAATATAATTCAGCTCGCATAAGACAATTAAGGGTAGATTTATTTCCAAGGGTGTGATTTAATAAAATAAGGCTGCACTGCAGTTCTCCAAACTACTTATTTCAAAGTAGTCTTGTTGATTTTAATGGTATTAGTGTTGATCACATGTCACTCACACCTTCTAGTAGGAAGAAAATAACCACAACGCCCTAAAGGTATTATAAATGTACTGGTTACCTCTCTCCCTATCACACAAAGCTGCAAATAGTAAGCTAAATCCATGTCATGGTTAAAACAGTGTTTGTTATAAGTGAGATGGCAGGATACAGCAGGCTAAACAATAGTAGTTAGCAGTACTAGAAGGTGAGGGGCTACGGTTCACTGGTCGACCAACTGCTTGGCGTGCAGGTGGTCCTAGGTTCATTCCCCAGCATTTCCAGTTACAAATGATCAGGTAGTAGGTGATGTGAAAGACGTCTACCTGGGACCTGGAGATCTGCTACCAGTCTGAGTAGACAATACTGACCTTGATGGACTGAAAACCTGATTCATTATGAGGAAGCCATATGTGTTTACTTGTACAATGCTGATATTGTAAATATCACATGTATCTAACACAGTACTTGGAAAGAGTTTTCCTGTGTTCCTCTCTGTTCCTGAAGCCTCTTCCAACAAAAAGTTTGTCTTCCCCAAGAGGTCATTCCGAGCGCTGCAGGATCCATACCAAGGAATAGCAGTATTAGCAGATTCTCCTGTAATGACTGCAATGCCTCCTGGCTATTGGTCATTGCTTCCCGTAAGTGTATCCTCAAGAATATATCCAATACTTAAAAGAAAATCAGAAAGTCTTCTTCATGTTGTGTATGTTTTATATCCTTTTAAGTTTTGAAAACCTATGGGATACATGGGTATGTATGTATGTGTATGTGAATGACTGTGTACTTATGACTGACTCATCATATTAGAAAGAATTCATCATAAGTAAAGGATCTGGGTAAATCCAGGTTCAAATCCCAATTCTGCCTTGCTGAAAGCTTGCTTGGTGACCTTGGGCCAATCACACTCTCAGCCTAACCTACCTCACAGGGTTGTTGTGAAGATAAAATGGAGGAGAGGCTAATGATTTAAGCAGCTTTGGGTTCCCATTGGAGACAGATGCAGGACATAAATAAAGTAAATAAATACATAAATGAAAAGAAAGAGTCCACATGTTACAGTTGGTTAGACACCGGGGTGACCCAGCTTTAAATCCCTGCTTGCCATGAAACTTATTGGGTGACCATGGGGCAGTCATTCTTTCTACCTTATAGGATTGTTGAGAAAATAACAAGCAGGAGGGGAGAATAATGGATGCTGCTCAGAGTTCCTTGGAGGAAGGCAGGATAATAACTAAGGTTCTGGACAGCTTGCCATCGTCTTCCACTTTGGTTTACTGGCGTCTCTGGCTTTAAAAGGGGGGGGGACTAAAATACCCAAGAAAGCTCACAGAATAAGAGCTGCGTTGAAGCGAAATTATAGCATTATGAGGACAGTAGCTTTCAATGACTTCTTGCTTTTAATATCTTCTGCAAGACAGAGGTGAAGTGAGAAAAGAAAACCATTTCCTCTGCCTCCTTACTCTCCATTTACTCTCCATTTCTCTACAGGTGACACAGTATGACCTGAGGTGGCTTCCCTTTCAGTCATCTGATTCTCAGAGCTGAGATTTAAACAATTGCCTGTTTGCGGGGTGGGGGGGGGGATGATGACTGTTTTTAACCAGCGGAATCAGAATTGCACTGTGTTATTTGGTTTAGTTTAGAACCAACACCTCACCGTCAGGCCACTGCTGTGATAGCTATTTTATAACAATTTTAGCAACAATTTTAATATATAAGACCAATTTAGTCAAATTTGGGTCCCTACGTTTTTGTCCTTTCTTTTTAAATTAGTGCCACCATTATTGCCTTATTATTTTATTGCTTTATTATTTTACTAGCAGTAAAGCCCGTTGTGAAAGCAATACAACGAGATCTAGAAAGAGGCTCTGGGGCAGTGCTCTGGCTTTGGGCAAACAGTGTCAATTTGCTGTGGTGACCTTAGCAGGGTATAATGACAGAGTCCACTGTTTTCTCCAGAGGAACTGATCTCTGCTACCTGAAGAGCAGTTGTAATTGTGAGTAATCTGTAGCCCTCACCTGGAGATTGGCAACAATTGTTACCCAGGACAAAATGGCTGGTTTGGAGGGTGGAGTCTATGGCATTCTACCTGTCTGAGGTCCCACCCCTCTGCAAACCCCACCCTCTCCAGGCTCCACCCCTCAAATCCCCAGGAATTTGTCAGGATGTAGTTGGCAACCCCATCTCCTTCCCAGCTACCAGCGATCCCTTCGATTCTTATCTATTGAAGTATCCACAACTGGGAACCAAGATGAAACAACAAAATTTAATTTTTAAACCAAGCGAAATTATTCTTGAAATCTTCTCTTATCAAGGTACAAACATAAGCTGGCAGAAAAAGTGGCAAGCTGCAAGACACCTTAGCTATTTATGCAAGGAGGGTGGAATATAAATCGAAAGTATAAATAAATAAATAAATAAATAAATAAATATTCAGAGTACCGATAAGGGAAACAGATTTATGGAAATTAGAACATATTCTACTATTATTATGGCCAGAGCATGGATAGAAGGTATATCCGAGATTATTGATTAGGAATGGGCATGAACCTCATCATGAACCTAATTTTGTGATGAACATAGTGGGTTCATGCTTCACGAACCAAGGTTTGTGTTAATCCTTATCCATGACCCTCCCACAAGCCTCCACATGGTTTTCTGAGGTTCATGGGGTCCATGGTGGGAAGCCGGGGTGGGGGGGAGCCAGAGGCGTCACTGAAATGGCTTGCATCCATTTCATCCTAACAACGGGGTTGGTGCACCCATCAACTGTTAGGCTGAAATAGGTGCAAGCCATTTCAGTGATAACGTTCGCTTCCCCTCGTTTCCTAATGTTTTCTTTGAATGGCTTTTGCAAGTGGGCACCACATGCAAATGAAGTCCAAGCAGCAAGTTTACCACTTTCATTGGTGCACAAAGGCCCCTGCCACACGGCAGGGAAAACACGGGGTGAAGCATGGCTTTTAAAAGCCGCGCCAAAAAAGAAACACCGCGGCGGGATCCCACGGATCCCGTTAGCCGCGCGCTGTTGCTCGGTGATCCCACGGCCGTATTTGCCGCGGCCCATTCAATTGAACCACCCAGGTAGGTGGTTCTTCTTTGATGCGCATTTTGGGCAGTTGGGATGGATCGGGGATGGCCACGGCACGATTGCCAGATGTTGCTGTGTGATCGCGCCCGTTTGATGCGGCCCCGATCCGTCCCTCTCCCGGCCCAAAACGCCTCGTGTGAACAGGGCCTGAGTTTACCAGGAGCAGGCTTATTCCCCAATTGGTAAAATAGATATCTTCTCCCAGAGAGACTGCTGGATAAGGAGGTGGTTAAGCCATCACTCATGCCTCTTCCAATTGCCCTCTCTCTAAAAGGTGTTTCCTGCAGAAAAGAGACCATTGTGCTAACCTTATGTCATGTAATGTGTATTTTCCGACACACATAAAACCTGCATAAATTCCCAACATGGCCCCCTGCGTGCGGATACTTATTTCCGCAGATCAGGGGCACATGGAAGGAAAAGAGATTATCCTGCATAATTGGGGCACACCCCGGGTGTGCAGAAAAGTCCAAAAACATTTTTTTAAGGATACAGGAATACTTAAAGGTAAAGGTAAAGGTTCCCTTGCTCGAAAGCCAGTCGAATCCGACTCTAGGGTTGCGGTGCTCATCTCCATTTCAAAGCTGAAGAGCCAGCGCTGTCCGAAGACGTTTCCGTGGTCATGTGGCCAGCATGACTAAACACCAAGGCGCACGGAACGCTGTTACCTTCTCACCTAAGTGGTACCTATTTATCTACTTGCAATTTCTTGCTTTCGAACTGCTAGGTTGGCAGGAGCTGGAACTAGAGACAGGAGCTCACCCTGTCTTGCGGCACCCGGGTCTTGAACCGCTGAACTACTGACCTTCCACAGCCTGCAGTTCAGCGTCTTAACCACTTGAGCCACCGCAGCTCCATACAGGAATACTTAAATCCTCCCAAAAGTACAACAGCTTTTTCTGCTCATGCCAGAGAATGGATTTACCATGAGGAGCTTTCTCTCCCCCTCCCTCCCTCTCCTTGGAAAGTGACTGTTCTGAGCACGTGACTGCCCTTAGCAATGGCTTTCCTAGCGGCGATGCTTTCACAGGCTTTTCTGCTTTGGGGAAGCTGGGAGCAAAGAGGGACGGGACGCGAGGGGTGGCTTTATGGCTGAGCCTGCACTGGTTCGGCCTCCCAGGCACTGCCACCGCTGCTGGGCTCAAAGTTAGGGGGGAAAGAGGGGAGAAAGAAGGGGGTGATTGGCTTGGGGGGGAAGAGAAAGGGAAAGATGGGGGTATTTGTTGGGGGGGAGAAGGGGGATGGCATGCAGGGGGAGAGAGAGAGAGAGAAATAGAGAAAGAGAGAGAGAGAGAGAGAGAGAAAGAAAGAAAGAAAGAAAGAAAGAAAGAAAGAAAGAAAGAAAGAAAGAAAGAAAGAAAGAAAGAAAGAAAGAGAGAGAGAGAGAGAGAGAGAGAGAGAGAGAGGAGGGATTAGCTGGGGGAGAGAAAGGGGGAGGGGGAGAGGGAAGGAAGCAATGGTGGGGGAATGCCTCCTCCCTGCAAGTTTCTTGCAGCTCCACCCTTGTCATTTCTAACTTTGTCCATTCTGTTTATTTTTTAAGGACAGTTTCATGCATGTAAAAGCTTCTGAACTTAAAAAAACCTGCTATTATACATTTACCATAGTAATAATTCAAGGCTGCTAAACTACACATTAAATACACTTGGATTTAGTGATCAAATTATGCCAAATTGCTGGTTATGAACAAATATCTTATTTTTCCATTCATTTACAATAAGTACATCCTGGAAATGCAGCAGTCCCATCTAACAAGGAAGGCTGACTGTGGGGCCTCCCTAGAATGTTGAATCAAAGGGATTTTAAGACCCTTTAACTTTGCATCTCATTCTAGTACACAGGAATTAATGGTATCTTCAAATGTGAAATTTAAGGCTTTATGACTACAAATAGAAATTTAAAAAGAATCTTCTTTCAGTCATAATACCCAGAATATTGTAATTCTCTTCTCTCAAGACAGAGCATCTATGGTATGTTTTACTTTGTGGTCCAGATGGTGGAGGGTAGCATGGCTAGAACCCAAATACCAAAGGTAACTAGAGGTTCCAATACCTTTTACCTTTCTTATTCATGTTTTGCTCTTCATAGTGGCTTTTTTTTTGGTGTTTCTATTGATAAGGAAAATGGATATAAATCTACATCCCTCCCCTCTCAAAATGTGTAGTCTTTTCTATCATAACCCATTTTCTCCTTAACTTTTACTTAGTTTCAATATATATTTTATAAGCTTCTTTCCTTGCTCTATAAGACCATACCCCGGCTATTTATTTTCTTCTGTTTGCTCATGTTCTACCTTTTAAAAATGTATATTAGGAAGGGAATCTTGGAGACTTCTTGTACTGCCATTTCTCAGAAGATTATCTTTATAAGTGTAAAATACAGTAAAATACATATTTATCATTGAGAGCCAGTCTGGTGTAGTGGTTAAGTGTGCGGACTCTAATCTGGGAGAACCAGGTTTAATTCCCCACGCCTCCACTTGCAGCTTCTGGATGACCTTGGGCAAACCATAGTTCTGTCTGTCAGAGTTGTTCTCTCAAGGATAGTTCTGGAAAGAGCTCTCTCAGCCCCACCTACCTTACAGGGTGTCTTTTGTAGGGAGGGGAAGGGAAAGGAGTTTGTAAGCTGCTCTGAGACTCCGAGTGAAGGGCGGGATATAAATCCAATCTCCTCCTCCTCCTTCTTCACACACAGGCTGCTTTCAGATGTCACACCAAGCTGGAATTACAGTCCACATTGCTGTGATGGGCTCAAGTACATCTTATTTGTCATACCCACATGTTCCCCTGGCTCTTCACTCCATCCCTGTCCCTTTGTGGGGGCAGCACAAACAAATTACATGAATACAACATCAGGGAACAGGTTATGACTTACTGAATGAACTCTGCAAACACATAAGAACTATGTCAACTAGCAAAATAAAATAAACATTCAAATAAGTGTTTAACTATTATTTTCAGGGAAGAGACTGGAAAAATTCTGAGCCTCCTGAGGCAATGGTGGCCTGGGGGGTCTCCAAAGGCAGTGGGTAGAGATGCAAAGCCAATTTTGTTAATATTTTGCAGTACCTGGAAGCCAAGTCTGGTGTCTTAGAGATTGTAATTTAAAAAGAAAAAAAAATCACACATCTGACTACTTTCCATACCATTTAATGCACATGGATAATCATGTAATCATTAGAAGAAAATAAGGTGTAAAGAAGAGAAGAAATGACAAATGTCTCCCGGAAATAAAGTGGAGAGGAATAAGCTACTCTATGTAGCTTTCCTTATTTCAAGCAACTTGATAGATAGAAAAAAAACTGCCCGGAAATAAAGTGGAGAGGAATAAGCTATCAAGCAACTTGATAGATAGAAAAAAACTAGGAGTTAGACAAGACAATACAAATGTGGAACATGAACCCATTAATCAGATTAACCAATAAAAGATGCACAGTGGGCCTCATGGAGTGAAATAAAGTCCCCACGGGGACAAGGTAGAGGCAAATCAGATAGGAAACTGGAAAAAGGAATTGTGAATTCGTTAAATATTGATGGTTCACGAAGAGACTCATGGAAGCAAGGTTGATAGCACAAGATGATGGCAATAACAGTTTGGGAAATTTTAGCTAACCAAATAGATTTTGTAAACCTAGCCACAAGAGGGAAATTCATGCCAGACAAACATATTTCAGCCTCTCAGCACATATGGTAAAAGCAGTTTCTTAGGTGGTGGACTCTAAATATTCTGACTATTCTCTGAATTGTGTTGCTTGAACAGCAAGGAACAATCTACCTTGTCAGACACACACATTCACTAAGTGAGCAGGCTGCCCAGAAAAGGGGGCTGTGATTACAGCCTTTATAAGTGTCTTGTGTCTGATGCAACAACCACAAACCCACTAATGAAACAGGGAGAATTGACTCAGTTCCACAAAGCCAAATTGGCTTCTGGGATGGCTTTTTCTCACCAGTTTCCTCATACCCCCAAAAGCAACTACAATGGACATTATATATTTTGCCTTCAGCAACATAAACAGAATCACAACCCCCTGTGAAACACAGAGGGACAGTATCCCACCCTATAACATTTAGGGTTCACTAAATAGGTATACTTGATTTGTAGGAAATGAAAAGTGCTTTTTAATATAGTAGAAAGCATGGCAAGTTAATAAGTAGAAGCCAACTGCTGTGGTAAAATTCCAATTAAAACTTTAGCTATAAGACTAGTGGGTTTGAGATAGGGCCAATAAAGAGAAACCCTCTGTCAGGTAATTTTTTGTTTGTTTTAATACCTTTTTGCCCTCAGAAATGCAGTCAAGGTGGTTGTCACAAATTACAATAAAATGTAACTAAATAAAGTCAATAATCATTGTGAAATAAAGCCTTAAATCCCAGAAATTACACCAAAGTGTACTATTATTGCATCTGTACTCTGTACAGGGTCATAGAATATAAAGGATTCCTTGTTGACTGGCAAAGGGAAGACACAGGAGGAGCGAGCCACTTGTCAAGCTCAGAGTACTTCAGTGCCAAGGAAATACAGATGGCTCTGGCCTGAGGAGAATAAAGAGCTCACACTTCAGTCAGCTCACACTTCAGTCAGAGAGTCACACCTAGGACACAGAGCACGAGATGTAAAAGAGTAGGAAAAAACTCTTCTCTTCAAGACAGGGTCTGTCAGGGTTGGCAGAAGGCCAGAAGTGATAAAAACCACCTGGACACGAGGAATAGGCATCCATTTTTGACAATGTCTCCTGAGTGGCTCTTCCAAGCACCCAACATCCATCTTGGCACAGGAAAGCAGCCGTGACCATGCTAAAATGTCAGGGAAATATAAAAAAAATATTTAATTCATTTGTGTCCCACCTTTCTCCCCAATGGGGACCCAAAGTGGCTGAAATCATTTCCTTCTCCTCCAAAGGGTCCTCCAAAAGGACCAAGAAAATAGATCAATTCTGAATGCTTACAGCTCTAAGATTCAGTTGCCTATCCTATTTCATCATTATTTAGGGTATTAAATGGCAAGGAAAGAGAATTTATTCCCCATTTCTTTTATCTTTGCTTTCTTTTATCTTTGCTCTTGTAAAGGATGTGGGCACCTTTTATTCTCTAGTTAAGCTTCTTTTCATTTTGAGCTGGCTGTGACTGGTCTCCATGAACCACAAAGCCACAATTGATCACAAACAGGGGAGGGGACAGCTGTGATCCCTATTCCTATTGCAAGTGCAAGGGAAATTGCCAAACAACAGCTAAAAAAGCAGGAGACATGTAAAAGCCTCTAATGGGTCAGCCTCTAAGGGCAGAGGGAGCCATTCAGGTGGAAATTTCCATTTGTTCATGCTCTATGGTGTCAGCAAAAGTTTACCGAGAGACAGTGCAGAATCCAGGAGCAGGGAAAGGGGAGCCTGGCTGGGCAGGAGACCTGGGAAGGCTGAATTGCCTTCTCACTGCCATGTGGCATGAAACAGGTCTTGCAAGACCATTTCCCCACAGCTATCAGAGCAACCTATGGAGTAATAATTAATACACTAATTAAAGCAGCAGCATAAGGTTTAAAAAGCCCAGATAGCTTAATTCAAATTTAATAAACCCAGTATGGAGATCAAAACCCAAAAACCCCACCCACCTACCAAAATCATGAACAAACCAGGCAGATTTTGCTGAAAAGCTGACAAGGATGGTGCTGGACAAATATATCTTGGAATGGAGGGAGTTCCATAAAAGATGTGTAACTACAGAGACTGGCCTCTGTCCAGTAAACATCGCCTACTTTCAAAAAGGTAGGGAACCTTGAGAAGATTCTCTGATTGTGTTCTTAATTAATGTAATGGGCAGGTTCATGCTGGAGATAGCCCCAGACCAGTTGGGGGCAGATACTGGCTACCTCCCTGTGATTTTTCAGATCTACAAGGCAGTGGTTTGGTTGACAACCCTATTTAGTAGTACCAGTTTTTATGTACTACTAGGAGCAAAGCTCATTGTAGGAACAATACAACGAGCCCTAGGAAGACCTGACACATCCCTGTGCCCCCGCTCTCTATGCGCTCCCACGACCCCGGGGTAGCGGCAAGCCCTGCTACTGGCTCCCTGCGTGGCTGCCTCTGCCACTGTCTGCTCCAGAAGCATGCCGGCGGCCATCCAGTCGCAGACTGGCCATGCACATTCAACTTCGGTTGCCGCTGGCTGTGGGAGAAGTGGCCTCAGCTTGAGGACCGTCCGCCTGGAGTTGCGGCTGGCCCACCCATCGCCTTCGAGTACAGTGAGGCCTGGGCCCCTGCTTTCTCCTACCTCCCCAGACTCCAAGCTTGAGCGGCGATGGAATGCCCCGCCACTGGCTCCTTGCCTGGCTGGGTGGCAACAGCCTCGGGGCTGCCTCCACTGCTCTCCACCCTGGCGGTGCGGCGACCCCTGTCTGGTCACATGCTGGGTGGTGACGTGGATGACAGCTGTGACGTGGATGACAGCTGTGACAGCAGGAGGATCGGCCTCCGGTCCCCGGTTTCTCCCCTCTCCCCAGACCCCAGGGTGGAGGGGCAACGGAACATCCCACCACTGGCTCCCTGCCCAGCTGGGTGGTGGCATGCTGCGGGCCACTTCCACTGCCCTCTACCCTGGCAATCCTTCTTGAAGCCATCCATGCTTGTAGCCACCACCACCTCCTGTGGCAGTGAATTCCATGTGTTAATCACTCTTTGGGTGAAGAAGTACTTCCTTTTATCTGTTCTAACCTGACTGCTCAGCAATTTCATTGAGTGCCCACGAGTTCTTGTATTGTGAGAAAGGGACAAAAGTACTTCTTTCTCTACCTGCTCTGAACCCATGCATAATCTTATAAACCTTGACCATGTCACCCCTCAGCCATCGTTTCCCCAAGGTAAAGAGCCCCAAGCGTTTTAACCTTTCTTCATTGGGAAAGTGTTTCAACCCTTTGATCATTCTGGTTGCCCTTTTCTGCACTTTTCTCAATGCTATAATATCCTTTTTGAGGTGTGGTGACCAGAACTGTACACAGTATTCCAAATGAGGTCAGACCACTAATTTATACAGGGCATTATGATGCTGGCTGATTTGTTTTCAATTCCCTTCCTAATAATCCCCAGCATAGCGTTGGCCTGTTTTATTGCAGTCGCACACTGTCTTGACATTTTCAGTGAGTTATCTACTACAACTCCAAGATCTCTCTCTTGGTCAGTCTCTGCCAGTTTGGACCCCATCAACGTGTATTTATAGTTAGGATGTTTTACTCGAATGCACTTACATTAAACGCCATGTTGATGCCCACTCGCCCATCCTTGACAGATCCCTTTGGAGTGCATCACAATCCTATTTATTAGCCAGTTTTTGACCCACAAGAATTGTCCTTTTATCCCATGACTATTGAGCTTACTTAGGAGCCTTTGATGAGGAACTTTATCAAAAGCTTTCTGGAAGTCAAGGTAAACAACATTTATTGGGTCCCCCTTGTCCACATTTGTTCACTCCCTCAAAGAACACTAACAGGTTTGTGAGACAAGATCTTCCCGTACAGAACCCATGCTGAGTCTGCCTCAATAGGTTTTGTTCATCTATGTGCCTACTAATTCTTTCCTTAATAACAGTTTCCACCAGTTTACCTGGTATCGACGTCAGACTGACTGGCCTATAATTTCCTGGATCTCCTCTGGAACCCTTTTTAAAATGGGAGTGACATTAACTACATTCCAGTCCTCAGGTATGGAGGCAGATTTTAATGAAAGATTACATATTTTTGTCAGGAGATCCATAAGTTCACATTTGAGTTTTCAGAACTTTTGGATGTATGCCATCCGGGCCTGGTGATTTTTCAGTTTTTTTAGTTGTCTATCAGTCATAGGACCTCCTCTCTCATCACCTCAATCTGACTCAGGTCTTTCAACACCCCTCCTGAAATCAGCGGTTCTGGAGTGGGCAAGCACTTATCATCTTCCACAGTGAAGACAGAGGCAAAAAATGCATTTAGCTTCTCAGCCATTTTCCTATCATCTTTCAGTACCCCTTTTACCCCTTGGTCATCCAAGGGTCCCACTGCCTCCCTGGCTGGTTCCCTGCTTCTAATGTATTTGAAGAAAGTTTTATTGTTGGTCTTTATATTTTTTGCCTTTTGTTACTGTCTATGGGGCTTTCTTGGCAAAGATACTGGAGTGGGTTGCCATTTCCTTCTCCAGTGGATCATGTTTTGTCTGACTTCTCTGCTGTGGCCTGTCTGTCCTGGGTGGCCCTCCATGGCATGGCCCAAAGCCTCATTGAACCTTGCAAGCCCCCTCGCCACATCAAGGCAGTGATCCATGAGAGAGGGAGGACAGGAGGGCCTGGCATGATCTGGTCCATGGGGTCGCAAAGAGTTGGACTCGACTGTGCGACTGAACAGCAACAACATGTTATTTACAATTTGTTCCTCATATTCCCTTTTTGCCTGCCTGATCACAGACTTGCATTTTATTTGCCACAGTCAGTGTCAGCTGTCTTCCTCCCTCTGCTACTCAACCAGTTGTGAAAAAAAGGGGTAAATAGGGAGTGGGGAGAACAGGATTTCCAACAACCTGGAGGGAAAAAAGTCTTGTCCCTTTAACAGAGAATCAGTGTGGGAAAGAGCAGTTGAAGCTTTTCATGGCACAGAGATAAATAACAATACCTGATAAATAACATCCCATTAAAGCTCTTGAAGGGACAGGACATTTTTTTCTCCACATTTTCCACATTGTTGACAACCATAGCAGGGAGAAAGAAAAGTGTGAAGTGAGGGCCTGCAGGATATAGGAAGGGAGAAATTGGCAGGCAGGGGGTGGACAGCATTTCCCTCCCTTGCACATCTCACAGGTCTCCCTGCTTGTCATTATCAAATGCTCTAGACTGTTTTATATAAAAAATGTTCATACTACACTTTTTAAAGTGAGTAAAATCTTATCTATAAAAGCATTTCACGAATTCTAAGAGTCAACTATTTCATAGCCCCCCCCTCCCATGGTCCCCCTATTTCCTAATTTTTCCCTTGTAAAAATGAGGGAAAGTCCTTAGAGGACTGTGTCTCAGCCACTTTATTACAGCATCCAGACATCAACCTAGGCAGAGATGGTTGTTTCCAGAGGCTTATTTAAAGAAGCTCTGTGCTCATAGTTCACACATTGATCTGGCACTAGTCTCCGTTTTGTTTTTAAACCAAGTGCAATAACAGGAAGAAAGATGCTAATTTGATCAACAAATAGCGTGAGGTGATATTTCACTTTCTCTCCATGCTATTTTCATAAGATAAACCACTCCCCCACCGTAAGATGTCATTTGCTCTGCTTATATTATCCTCAAATTTCCCCCTCCCACAGAAAAAAACACATTTGGGGGTTTGATTTAGGTTTTAAGAATGGCAAGGCAGAAAAGATTCCCACTCCCTAGTTCTCAGGCCACTTCCCTGGTCAAATTATCAGCCTTGTTCTGCTTTCATTAGTCCAAAAAAATTTAAACGATAAATCACATCAGAGATTTCTTGGCATAATGGGTTACCTTGATGTGTTAGAGTCATGTTTAATCCTATACAAGAAAATAGTTTAGTTAAGCACTCAAATTACACTCTTCCAAGAACATTAGGAAATAAAATTTAACTTTTCACCCAGGATTTTGAAAGTACAAGGCTTCCTAAATACAAAATTAGGGATGTCATCTGAATGTCATTAAACGTTTTATAATAATAATGTAGACATGGACATGATAAAATGTGAGGTTGCCATTTTCATTTATAAAAGAGTAAAGAGAAAGTAGAAACCTATTAATCAGACTAAACAACTTAATGTATAATGGCTTTCATAAGTACCTTTGGGATAACAGATCATAAAAATATGGTATATAGATTTACCAATACCTAGTAATATATACTTCACTGAGGCAAGGCAGAGAGCCACACATTAGGATCAATGGGCAATTAAAAGCAAGATTAGTGTTTAAAGAGCATTAAATATTCCCATATCATATTTTCAGTGACCAGACAGAAATGAAGATAAAGAGACTGGCGTGAAAGTGATCCACTATGTTCTCATTAGAGCATCAGGTTTAACGTTTTGAAAAAAGGAAAATGAAGCTACAATTCTTCATGCTCTGGATGTGTGAAGATGAAGACATTAGGTCAGACTATTCTTTAAGTGCTGGAATCTGTTTTGTTTAATATAAATATGTGCTGCTCCAACACCTACTATATCAGGGTAATATAGAGGGCTAAATCAGGCTTGCTTAATTTGTGGCCCACTAAGCCAAATGCAGACTACCAGCCAGGTATAGTGGCACACGAGGGACCCAAAAGAACTCTGGTTTGTGATTCATGCCAAGCCTTTGGCAGGCTATAATAGCTGGCAGGCTACATTCAGCTCAAAGCCTAGGCTAATACCCTGGAAGCTCTACAATTGTCCTCCAAAAGGCCCAATATACCAAACCCAGAAGGAAGGCATGAAAATTTATTAATGTGTTTGTTTAGATAATTTAATTCCACTTTTTTTGTACAAAACAGCCAAAATGGCTTACCATCTTAAAACAAAACAAAAAAATGCAAAACAGTAATACAGCACACTAAAACAAAATAGGGATGCCAGCCTCCAGGTGGGGCCTGGGTACCCCCTGGAATTACAGCTCATGTCCAGACTACAGAGATCAATTCCTTGGGAGAAAATGGATGCTTTGGAGGGTGGACTCTATGGCACTGTACCCCACTGAGGTCCCTGTCATCCCCAGGCTCCACCTCCAAATCTCTGGGAGTTCCGCAACCTGGACCTGACAACCCTACCCCCCACTAGTACAAAACACACCAAAGGCTGGTCTTATGCCCTTGGGTAACCTAGTGGCTGTGCCAGGAGCCAACATGTGCTGAAGCATCTTGTTCGACCTAAATTACACCTGCCTTTAGCTACAACTTTTCAATCCAGCCACTGGTTTCCAGGATATCAGAGGTGGAGGGGGGCAGGGGAGAGAGTTCGAGAACTCTGTGCATATATAAAGAGGGAAGGGTAGATTTCCAGGGACCTTAGTAATCTGCCCTGACCTGGATATCCCAGACCAGATAGGGCACCACCAAGGAAGTCCAGGGTCATGACACAGAGGCAGGCAATAATAAAACGCTTCTGAACACTGTTTTTCCTTGAAAACTGGATGGGGTTACCATAATTCAGCTGTGTGACCTGACACCAAACAAATCATAACTGGCCATATATGTCATGGTCTTTGCATATCTCAAATGAGAATGCAGAGGGCTTTTTATCGTGGACGAATGTCTCATGCCACACTGAGGATGCCACAACAATGACTCAAAGCACAGAAATTTCCATGAAAAAGGGAATCACTTCTGCTTTGGAAATGTGTCTGCAAGCAATCATAAGAACTTAAGAAGTGTGCTTTTCCAAATCAATCCAGGATTTGGAGTGTTGTCTTTTTAGTGTTTCCCTATTTAGATTGTATCTTTGTATTCTGTAAGCCACTTTGAGCCACTATTGGGGAGGCAGGCAGAGTAAAAATATTTAAATAAAAGCTAAGTACCCCCAGGGACAGCGTACAAAGCAGATACAACCATTTTTCAGTTTGAACATAGAAACAGTTGAATATAGAATGGATGCTTTGTGAACATAAGAACATAAGAGAAGCCAATGTTGGATCAGGACAGTGGCCCATCCAGTCCAACACTCTGTCACACAGTGGCCAAAAATACCAGGTGGCCATCAGGAGGTCCACCAGTGGGGCCAGGACCAATGTTCCCTCTACACTGTGATTTCTTGTGAGCAAAAATTCTACTTTGTGAGCTA
>NW_015169806.1:34944-36289 GCF_001447785.1 Gekko japonicus | reverse complement strand
TCTATACCTTGTGGCTAATAGCCAGTGATGGCCACATATTTATAATGTAATATGTCAGATATTCTTAACTTTGGCAGAGAATCATGCCTTCAGTGGCAGTTTCTCCCAGAATAAGATGCCAGAAGGCTTTGGCCTCTGAGCCCCTGCTGATGAGTCTTCAGGAGCATCATGTGGGCCACTGTGGGAAACTGAAAGTTGCCTGATTCCAAAGCAGTGAATATATAATGGTTGGGCTAGGGCTGGGGAGACCCAAATCCTTCCTTCTGCCATGAAATTCACCAGGTGATCATGACTCAGTCTGCACTCTCAGCCTAGCCTACCTCACAGGATTTTTGAGAGGTAAAACAAAGAGTAGAGAAGCATGTATGCTGATGTCAGCAGTTTGGGGAAAGAATTGTTTAAAAGTACAACTGATAGGCCTAGATGGTCCACCAAGGCTCTTCTTCTGTTCTTCCTCAGTCAATAAGGGCTTTTTCTCAACACATAGACACAAGGAGGAATCCTGAAGAAGAGTCCATCCTCATCTAACCCATCTATATGACATACATGCTCTTGACAGAAACATCCTCGTTTTATCATTTTATATCAAATTTGACATTAAGAACATAAGAGAAGCCAATGTTGGATCAGGCCAATGGCCCATCCAGCCCAACACTCTGTCACACAGTGGCCAAAAAATACCAGGTGTCATCAGGAGGTCCAGCAGTGGGGCCAGGACACTAGAAGCCCTCTGCTGTTGCCCCCCCCAGCACCAAGAATACAGAGCATCACTTGCCCCAGAGTCCCTATCTATACCTTGTGGCTAAGCCACCAATGGACCTCTGCTCCATAAGCTTATCTAATTCCCTCTTGAAGCCGTCCATGCTTGTAGCCGCCACCACCCCCTGTGGCAGTGAATTCCATGTGTTAATCACTCTTTGGGTGAAGAACTACTTCCTTTTATCTGTTCTAACCCGACCGCTCAGCAATTTCATTGAGTGCCCACGTGTTCTTGTATTGTGAGAAAGGGACAAAAGTACCTCTTTCTCTACCTGCTCTATCTCATGCATAATCTTATAAACCTCGATCATGTCACCCCTCAGCCGTTGTTTCTCCAAGCTAAAGAGGCCCTAGCGCTTTAACCTTTCTTCATAGGGAAAGTGTTCCAACCCTTTGATCATTCCAGTTGCCCTTTTCTGCACTTTTCCCAATGCTATAATATCCTCTCTGAGGTGTGGTGACCAGAACTGTACACAGTATTCCAAATGAGGTCGCACCATTGATTTATATAGGGGCATTTTGATATTGGCTGATCTGTTTTCAATTCCCTTCCTAATAATCCTTAGCATAGCAATGACCTTTTTTA
>NW_015169806.1:31253-33315 GCF_001447785.1 Gekko japonicus | reverse complement strand
GCTAACTAATTCTTTCCTTAATAACAGTTTCCACCAATTTACCCACTATCGACGTCAGACTGACTGGCCTGTAATTTCCCAGATCTCCTCTGGAACCCTTTTAAAAATGGGACCCTTTTTAAAATTAGCTACCTTTCAGTCCTCCGGAATGAAGGCAGATTTTAATGAAAGATTACATATTTTTGTCAAGAGATCCACAAGTTCACATTTGAGTTCTTTCAGAACTCTTGGATGTATGCCATCCGGGCCTGGTGTTTTATCAGTTTTTAAGTTGTCTATCAGTCGTAGGACCTTCTCTCTCGTCACCTCAATCTGACTCAGGTCTTTCAACACCCCTCCCGAAATCAGTGGTTCTGGAGTGGACAAGCACTTCTCATCTTTCACAGTGAAGACAGAGGCAAAAAATGCATTCATCTTCTCAGCCATTTCCCTATCAAAATCAAAGCCATCTGTAGTTCAGAATCATACATATGCACCACAAATCTGCTGTTTACAGAAGTTTCCTACTCATCATACATTACTACTACTACTTGTGAAAAACCAAACAGAGGCATGAACACGTTAGATATCAGGAAATATAGGTTACAGGTTATGATCTTGCTTACAGAGGAGATTTATAGTTTTACTGATGTAGCAGAGCAGCATTGTGGTGACTCTTAAGATCAAAACTATGCTAGAATTCAAGCAACTATTTTCCTTCCTGTTCATCTTCTGTGATTGCCGCTATCTGTATTTTTAATACATTGCTGCACATATTGTTGTGGCTAAACATGAGCTATTGTAATGTAGTAGGAAAGAGTGACTAAGGAAAACCCCAGTCCAATTCCTGACAAAACATCTTTTATTCATGGATGTCTATTTAGCTCACAAGCTTTTAGACACAAAAACAACAGTAGAGTGTTGAAAACATGCAACAAAACACCCTAACTTAAAATTGCCTCTGCCAGAAACTCACTAAGTGACCTTAGGCAAGTTCACTCCCTTCTCAGTCTTAGCCTTCCTTCATCTTGGATATGGATATTAAAAACCCAGTCCAATCAACCCCTCAGCCCAAATTAGATGCAGGGAGTTAGGACAGCTATCAGGGCCTTTCATTCTACACAAACGAGTCAAGCAGGGATGTTTACCCTGTACCTGAAGGAAGCATGTAATCTTCCACATTTATCCAAGCATGAAATTCCCGTCCTTCTATACGCTGGTGATGCAGTGGTAATGTCTAGATCAATAGTGGGCCTCTGCAAGCTGATTAAAAATTTTCAGCTTTACTGTTATTGTGAGGGCTTGTTAATCAATGTGGCAAAATCCAAGGTCATAGTATTCACAAAAAGGAAAAAGGGGGAAATCTTCAAATGGGCCAACCTATGGAACAGGTCAATCAATTTAAATATCTGGGAATTCACTTTGACGCATCTCTTACATGGAAAACACACTTGGAACTAGCAAGGAACACAGCCTTGAGAGTAGGAAGGACAATTGTAAAATACTTCTACTCATCAGGAGGCAAATTTGTCCCCTCGGCCTTAAAGGTATTTAATGCTAAGGTTCTAAACCAATTCCTGTATGGCGCGGAAATTTGGATTCAGGCTGCTTCTGAAAAAATGGATTCCATCCAGTATGACTTTTTCCAGTGCTTATTGACTACTCCTAGATGTGTCTCAGGCATAGCACTGAGAGCAGAACTAGGTGAATTATCAATGAAAGCTAGGGTTTGGATTAAAGCATTTCTCTTTAAAGTAAAGGGGGGATCTGAGGGAGGATCTACTCTACTTGGGCTTATCCATGCAGATACACACATTACAGCCAATGGGATCAACTATTGGAAAAGAAAATGAAATAGGAATAACAAATGATATGATTAAAAATACAGAAATTAAAGACATTATTAGACAAATTTATAAATCTATAAGGAAACTGGATGTTACAAGTACGTCTATTAGGGCGTGCAGGGTATGCTCAACACTCCATTTGGGAATTTCCCTCCTGATGCAACTGCTGAAATATTTTTGTCAATTGACAGTCCCAAAACTAAGAAGAGCTTTTACTTAGGCAAGAATGAACACTC
>NW_015169806.1:30465-31234 GCF_001447785.1 Gekko japonicus | reverse complement strand
TTCCTCAGTGGTTGTGGAGGGCAGATATAATAGTGTATCATACTCTAATAGAACATGCAGATGTTCATATGATACAATCGAAACCATCGAACATATGATTATGGACTGTCCTATATTCGATGAGTAGAGGGCTAATTTAGTCACCCCTTTACTTAAAGATACGGAATTGCTAAATGTGTGAGCCCAGGTGTCATGGCTAATATCGAATACAAATGATTGTGTCACCCTCTCATTGGCAAAATTCATAGGCACAATAATCAAATATAAAAGAAATAATACTGAGTAAGGTCTCTTTTAAAATATTTTTTTGGTTCTAACTTCTGCTTAAGGCGATAGCCGTATGAGCAGTACTAGATAGATAGAGAATCCAGTCCTATTATACTGCTAGATATACCAGGGCCAGGAGGACTGTAGAGAAAAGCATAGCTCAGCAGAAATGTGAGGCCGTCAGTTGTGACCCCATATGGGGTTAGCTACAAGACAGCTGTCTTATTGAATGCAAGCACTGGGATGGGCCACTCATGCTGACTGGTTGTCTTGTTTGCCAATTATTTTCGGCTGGCATTTTGGTTGGTTTTGTTGCATTCAGGGGCTTATTACTATCAACATTCATCCCAGCGACCCTTGTACATTCCATCCTTCCCCACTCTCATCATGCAGGCTGCACAGTTTGTAAGACACCAGCAATGACTTGGGATTGTGCAACCTGAGCAACTTTCTCCTTCCCCTTGCTAAAGCTCCATTTTGAAGAAAGTAGAGGAAACCCTCA
>NW_015169806.1:0-30450 GCF_001447785.1 Gekko japonicus | reverse complement strand
TCTTTCCCACCACTGAATCCCATGCTGAAGACAGCTGAGGTCTGTCAGGAGCAGGAGCATGGGAACCTATGTATCAGAGATCCAGTAGTGAAATAATGCACATCTATATATCTAATAGCCAAGTTGCCCCCTGAGTGTGGATCGCTAAATCAGCACTCCGGGGGCACTTGGGGGGGGAAGGGGAGGTTTGTGCACACGTGGGCCAGTCCCCACGTGTGCACAAAAATCGAAAAAGTTGAAAAAAAATTAATTTCGGGGGATGTTTAAATCCCCCCAAAAGTGACAGACCGGCCCCTGCGCATGCGCAGGGAACACTCTGTAGCTGGCCTTGCCGCTGCCACGCCACCACTGCTGCCGCTGCCTCCTCCTCCTCAGAGCCGGGCGGGCAGGGGGGAAAGACCAGCCTCGCCGCTGCCGCAGCCGCCGAGCCCAGCAAAGGGGGGGAAGGACTGGCCTCTCTGCTGCCGCCTCCGCCTCGGAGCCGGGCGGGGGGGAGGACCGGCCTCTCCGCCGCTGCCGCCGCCTCGGAACCGGGCAGGGGGGGAGGACCGGCCTCTTCGCTGCTGCCTCCGCCTCGGAGCCGGGCGGGGGGGAGGACCGGCCTCTCCGCCGCTGCCTCCGCCTCAGAGCCGGGGGGGGAGGACCGGGCTCGCCGCCGCCGCCACCTCCTCGGGGAGATTGAGCGGGGGGGATGGAGGAGACGGAGCTTTTTGGCCTCGACGACGACGACGACGACTCGGGGAGATCGAGCGAGGAGATGGAGGAGACGGAGCTCTTCTCCCCCCCCCGCAAGTATCGCGGGTCCCCCTCTTGTGTTTACTGAATGGCATCAGGAACAGAATTGTGAAAGCAAGCCATAGAGTTGCCAACTCTCATTTTCTAGAAGCCAAAAATGAGAGATCACAGGAGGAAGTGGAATACCACGAACAACATCCGTGACAAAAATAAGGAAGGGTCAATAAAGATAAGTTGCAAAAATGTTTACTGTAGTAATTCTGTAGAAAATTTTCTTCTATAATCGCTAACACGCAACAAATACCGTGCACTGAAAACAATTCGTTTCACAATATTTGCTTTATCTGACCATGTAGCAATCCCAATTCTCAGGGGGGGTTGTAGAAAAAGCCCAGCAGGAACTCATTAGCATAATAGGCCACACCCAATTGCAGAAACTCATTAACATATTAGGCCACAGCCCTGACAGCACAGCTCATTAGCATATTAGGCCACACCCCATGCATTCCCTTGGCTTGCCCGAGTGCCCTGCGGGTGTGGGGAGCCTTGGCAAACACCACCCCCCACAATTACAACTGCTCTTCAGGTAGCAGAGATCAGTTCCTCTGGAGAAAACAGTGGACTCTGTCATTATACCCTGCTGAGGTCACCACAGCAAATTGACACTGTTTGCCCAAAGCCAGAGCACTCCCCCAGAGCCTCTTTCTAGATCCCGTTGTATTGTTTTCACAACGGGCTTTACTGCTAGTCAAATATAAAAGAAATAATACTGAGTAAGATCTCTTTTAAACCAGCCCTTGGACAGGCTGGGGAAGGCACGGAGAGGCATTTAAATGCCTCCCCGATCCTTCCAGGGCCCCCCCGGCCCACCTTCCTCGGAGTCACCAGGGGGGTTGCTCTCCAGGCCTTCCCTCTGTATCCACGCACAAAGAGCATTTGGCTGTAGTGGGCGTGGCCAACTCTGAAGCCAGCCGAAACTCCGTTCCTGTGTGTTCCTGCCCAAAGATAGCCCTGCCAATTCTTATCAATTACTACTTATCAACTCTTGAAGGAAACATTCCATGTTGACTCTCTAATACAGGACCCAAGGTCTTCACATTGTGCTGGCTGAGCGACTGTCTGTTTAAGTTCAGCAGATGTTTGGCACAGCACTGTAAATGGAGTCCATGCTCACCTTTACCCCTGTTAGATATGTCACAGGACCCAAGGTCTTCACATTGTGCTGGCTGAGCGACTGTCTGTTTAAGTTCAGCAGATGTTTGGCACAGCACTGTAAATGGAGTCCATGCTCACCTTTACCCCTGTTAGATATGTCATGGTAGTTCAGGGGGAAGGGAACGGGGAAAACCCGGAACAGAGTACCCAGCCTCCCTGAAGCCAGCCATGACACAATAGCCTCACATTCTCAATGCATAGCTGCCAACAGGCCTTTCATCTTAAGATTTTAGGAAGAGCCATGACACAATAGCCTCACATTCTCACCTTAGGAAGATCTTAGGAAGAATCTAGAGTTTCCAGTCTCCAGACAGGGTCTCCTGGAATTACCACTGATCTCCAGACTACAGAGATCAGCTCCCTAGTATGAAATGGCAGCTTCAGAGGAAGCATCACGGCCCTGCTGAGCTCCCTCCACTCCCCAAAATCCATCCTTCTCAGTCCCCGACTTCCAAATCTCTGGGAATTTTCCAAGCCACTGTAGCAATCCTAGCAGAAATTACACCCCCCATAACATACACAGTCTCCTCATCCAGCTAAACAGCTGACATACACATGACCCAGTCTTTTTGCAACTAAGCAATGTGAGGATGGTGCAGGCTCTCTCAAATAAAAATATTAACATTATTGAAAAAACTGAGAAAGGAGGGAGGTTACATAAAGCTACATGCATAGACAAAGGGGATGACCCCTGTCGTTTACTTATCCGCTCAGTCATTTGTTTTACCTTTTTTACACACACAGCCAGGCCCAAGAATTATGACCAAATCTAAACATTCCCCAATATCACCAACTGTAAATTTTTCCAATTCACATTAGTTGTAATAACAGTGTTAAAGAATCAGGTTTTAATCCAATGGCACATCCATGCTTAGAAGTTATATTTCCAAAGATCATTGAAGACAAAACACCAGAGACCTGTTTCTAGCTCTGCTGCTGCTCTGTTTGTGGATTCAGAAGTAAGGGGAAAGGTGCAACATGTGTATCATGCAAGAATTATGCAAACACTTTCTATAATGAAACAGAGATGCCTTCAAAAAGCTCCTAATTGAATCTCACACATAATTGCATGTTCACTGAACCTCACGCTCATGTACTGCAGACACACATCTGCGGAACAATTCAATTTTCTTTCCTCTGACATGGGAGAGCTGTAGTGATGATACACTGGGCTTGCATAAATACAAATGTAAGATCTTCTGTGAAGCAAGAAACAGAACTGCCACACTGCCAGATGATCTGTACTGTCACACAGGCTCTTTGCCTTCCCTTTGGAGTGCCAGGATCTTTTCTGCTGCCAGCTGTAAAATCCAACACAGCTGCCCTCCCTTGGTTTTTTATTCCACAGTAGCCAATTTGTATCCTCCTCCTTTCCACCATTCCTCATACATACAATGTGTGTGTGTGGGGGGGGATTAACTACAAAACAAATGAGAGCAGCAGCTTTAAAACTGATGAATTCCGGAGCAATCATTTCACACACAAAACAACTAAATTCAATTCATATAGCAAGGTGGACTTCAACTGGCTTAATAGTCATCCCCTGCTCCTAGGGATCTCTAGGGAAGTGTGGGAATTGGCTTTTTGGGAAAGTGTGGGGACTGGCATTTCAGCCATGCCATGCAAACTGGCACTGTCCATCAGAAGCAACTAGGGTTGCCAACAACCCAGAGGAAAAATATCTTTGCCCCTTTAAGAGAGGCTTGATCTGTGGAAGTGAGCCCTTGAAGATTTTCATGGCATGGAGGGTAAACAGCATCACCTGGTAAATAACATCTCATTAAACCTTTGTTAAAGGTTAAGGACACTTTTTTCTCCAGGTTGCTGGCAACCCTGTGAACAACAATTTCTTGTCTGAACTGAGGCTCAAATGAGTCCCCCCCCCCTTCCAGGCTATTACTGAACCCCAAATGACCATTCAAGGATGAAACTGCCATATCTGGATCAAATGAAATAAAGCTGTGTTATCCTCAGCACACGGTGTTATCATCGGCAAACTGATAATTCACACCAGAACTTTGGATGATTGGGCCGCTAAGGTAGAAAGCTTTAAAAAGAGATTAGAGGGCAGCTCCATCCATGGCTATTAAGCAGAGCAGTGCCCCTTGGTGTATGAGATACAGGGAAACAAAAACAGGGAAAGGCTATTGCCTTCATGTCCTGCTTGTGGCTATAGACCATGGAAAAGACCGACCCCTGGCACAGTCCAGCAGAACTCTTCCTTGTGTTATTTATGGTCTTGTATGAAGTGCTAGAACAGCTCCAAGGCTTTAAGCTAGCTTGTACGCCTTGTCTTTTTAACCAGAAACCTTACCTCTAACCAGAAACCTTACCTCTTCCAGTGCCCTCTCTATTTGGCATCCCGTCGGGATCTTCTATATCCCATATTAGGCCATTTTTTAAAGTCCCCTGATGATTTTAAGCTTCTTTTCTTGCTCGATAACACAGACACAGAAATAACTGAAATAACAGCAAAGTTTCTTTGCAGTGCCATGGCCCTACGGCCTGATAAATGAGATGATGAATTAGGTTTTTCTTTATGATGATACTCTGTGATGTTACTCGGCAATTTTAATTTGACTCTGTGTGTATTTAGATTACTGTATTTTTATTTATATGCCAATAAAAGCCTTTGGATTGGATTGGAGATATTTAGGGAAAGTACTGCAGCACAATACTGAATAGTCAAGACAGGGAACTCTGCATAAACATAAAGACATTCTTGATTATTGCTGTTTCATGTTCCTAAGGTGAGCGTTTACATTTAGGAAAGAATTCAGTGCTAAATCCTTGTGAAACCCGAGATCCAAACCCAAGAAACCCGAGGTCCCTGTGGTTTTTAATCACCACTGTAACTAACCTGCTGTTGTCGGAGCTGATTCTCCAGTACAATTAGAGCGACCACTGATTCTTCAGCACAATCCCGCTGCCATCCCCACATGCATGGGGGGGGACCAATGATGTAAAGGTCATCCCAGGCCAATGTAATTTAAAATGAGTATTGCAGTTGCATTTGTGTACTATGAGTTAGATTTTTAATTAAATGAAATTAACAATAAAGAACACCATATAAACTCCATAAAGAATGTTAATAAATAAATCCTAAAAAAAACGATCAAGGCAGGCCTATGATTCTTTGCTCCTTTCTTCTCCCATGCTGAAGTGGCTGCCCATGCCCAGGGTTGCCAAGGCTGACCAGGGAAATTCCTGGAGATTTGTGGATAGTGCCTGAGGAGGTGGGGTTTGAGGAGGGAATTCATTTGAATCCATGGTATAGAGTTTTCCCTATGAAGCTGTCATTTTCTCCAATGAAATTGATCTCTGTAGTCTGGAGGTTGGCAACTCTACCAATGCCTCTCCTGGTGAATTCAGTGAGCACACCGTGAGTGCATATAATCCTCCCCCTTTACAATTTGTACTGTTATTTCACTCTCTTTAACATTAAGTGACCCTTTTTTCTTTACAACCAGCAATCTATATTTATACAATTTCATAACCTCCACTGGTGGCTTATGCTTAAACTGCCAATACTAAATCTTAAAAGGAGAGGAGAATATTCTAGCACATATATAATCAAGGCAAGCATAGGATTGCCCCTCTGAGGCTACCTTATTTCCTTCTCCAATGGTACTTCCTTCTCTAGTGGTGTTTCCTTCTCTTTTTGTAAGATCATTTAGTTGTGCACACTGAGCAGGAAGGGCCTACCATTTCTGCAACAAGAGAACAGCAAAGATGGCCACAACAATCTATCCAAGCAGTCAGGCAGTAATGTGACTGGGGAGCAGGGCCTTTTGCTGGGGCAAGACCCATTATCAAAGAGTGGGCCCATGTCAGCACAGAAAGCTTTCTCTGCTTTTCAAATGGAATCTTGTGATACAAAATGCTATTTAGTCCTAGCCAATCACTATCTTACTGCTGTCATGAAAGGGGTTGCCAGGAGGGCCTGGCAATTGGTGGGGGATGGGGGGGACTTACCAGGAGCAGGAGGGAGGCCCAACTGATGTTGCAGCAATGTGCCTATGTCACTGCCCATGTGACCTGAAAATGGCATCATCCTGCAACAACATTGGGCAATGCTCTGCTATTTGGGCAAAAAACTATGGTAAATTTGGTTTCTACCACAGAGTTTTTGCCTAAATGCCAGAGCATTGCCCCAATGTCCCCAACGTGATGGTGTCACTTCTGGATCATATAGGCAGTGACGTAGACACATCGTTGCATGTTGCCTGGGCCTTCTGCTTTTGGGGGGTAAGTTCCCTCCACTGGCCACCTGATCAGTGGCAGGGTGGTGGGGCCTGGTGGCGGGGGTGGTCTGGCAACCCTCGTCATGAATAACCAGGCAGACTGGTACATCTAGTTAGGATATCTTGGACACAGTAGGAATATACCTTGTGGTTTTGCAAAAGTTTCATAGCCCCTAAAATCTTCCTTCTCTAGTGGTGTTTCCTTCTCTTTTTGTAAGATCATTTAGTTGTGCACACTGAGCAGGAAGGGCCTACCATTTCTGCAACAAGAGAACAGCAAAGATGGCCACAACAATCTATCCAAGCAGTCATGCAGTAATATGACTGGGGAGCAGGGCCTTTTGGTGGGGCAAGACCCATTATCAAAGAGTAGGCCCATGTCAGCACAGAAAGCTTTCTCTGTTTTTCAAATGGAATCTTGTGATCCAAAATGCTATTTAGTCCTAGCCAATCACTATCTTACTGCTGTCGTGAAAGGGGTTGCCAGAAGGGCCTGGCAATTGGTGGGGGATGGGGGGGACTTACCAGGAGCAGGAGGGAGGCCCAAGTGAAGTTTCAGCAAAGTGCCTATGTCACTGCCCATGTGACCTGAAAATGACATCATCCTGCAACAACATCGGGCAATACTCTGCTATTTGGGCAAAAAATCTATGGTAAATTTGGTTTCTACCACAGAGTTTTTGCCCAAATGCCAGAGAATTGCCCCAATGTCCCAACCTGATGGTGTCACTTCTGGATCATATAGGCAGTGACGTAGACACATCGTTGCATGTTGCCTGGGCCTTTCGCTTTGGGGGGGTAAGTTCCCCCCACTGGCCACCTGATCAGTGGCAGGGCGGTGGGGCCTGGTGGCGGGGGTGGTCTGGCAACCCTAGTCATGAATAACGAGGCAGACTGGTATGTCTAGTTAGGATATCTTGGACACAGTAGGAATATACCTTGTGGTTTTGCAAAAGTTTCATAGCCCCTAAAATCTTCCTTCTCTGTACAGTCTCAAGCTGCTTTATGTAGAAAAACCTGAATTATGGTGTTCATTAGCATTTTGGTACAGAACACAGGACAGATGACAGAGGAGTGCCCTGTAAATAAAATACTTGTTTGCATGTGGTAACTGCGATTAATAATTTACTCCCTTCAACAGGCTTCCTAAGTGCTGATTCACTCACACATTTGCATCATTCAATTGAGTTTACAGAGAACGTAAACCCATGGACCATAGGTTTGGAGGATCATTAATTAACTATGGTCATCACACTGTTTTTTTTTTTTTTAAGGCATCTCGAACCAGAATCTGAAGCCATGGTGAAGTTGGTTTATTAACAACAATTAGTGCATCCAGTCGGATGCAGATATTGTCTTGTGGACAATTCTTTATTTATTTATTTATTTATTTATTTAAGTATTTTTACCCCGCCCTCCCCGCAAGCGGGCTCAGGGCGGCTTACAAGGGGCATAGCCCAAACATAAAACCACATAAAATCCAGTAAAATCCAAAAACATTACAATCAACAATAACAATAAAGTTATTGAATTTCATATTTCGTTGCTGTATCTATCTGGGGAAAGTTCAATAGTTTTCCATGCCTTCCAGAATACAAAAGTTAAAAAAAAAAACCTTTAATTACCCACCCATTCCTAGGCATTAAAAGATAACAGTGACCTCTGGTGGTAAATTATCCATCATTGATCAATTTAGTTAATGGTGCTCCAGTGATAGGATTTGGTCCAGTCAAAAAAACTAATCTTGCCACTTTTGTTATTGTATTCCTAGGCCAACATCATTCTTCCATTTTAAATCTGGTAAATAACCCTCTGAAGAATGTACCATGACATAGTTACATGCCTGGCTTACCTGGCTGGTTTAATCTATGTGGAAGGGGAAAAGAGTTTGGTTAAAAATCAGATACAAGCCAGATATTTCTACTGTGTGTGGAAGAGCTATACAATTTTGCTGTGAAGAAAAATAAGTCAACTGATACACTAAAAAGAAGAGCTTGATAAATTATACACCATGAAAGATTATACTAGCGTACCATCAAGGGCCCTAGTGACTTTTAAAATGTACAAACCTATAACTAAGAGAATCGGAACAAATAAAGCAATGTAAAGCAAAATTATCAAACAAAGAAAAATGGTTTACAAGCTTTACTTTCTTTTCTCAGTTGGAGAGAACCATGATGTCCTCTTAAATCAGCTTGGACATAATAATACAATTCACTCTAAGATTTGGGTAATTAGAGTTGTGTGGTTTTATTAAACACAGACAAAGTGAATTTACCATTTCAAACACTGGAAATAATCTACTGGGAATTCCTTCTGTCATACACCATTGAAATGAATGGAAGCTGCATAATAGCATTCCTCTGCTCTTCCCTTGGGTAAGTTCCTCGTGGATAAACCACCATTTATCTATGTTGTTGTAGAATGAGTGACAGGTATCCAGAATTGTGCATATAGTGATGTACATGGTGATAGGTGAGGCTGAACGTTTGCCACAGTTCTGTCCTCACAATGTGCAATGGTTCATTTAGGATAGGGCACTGAATGAATTGTCCTGTGCATCTCAGATTTAATTTTTAAAAGCCACATTTCTAATTTTTAAGACTATGTAGATAGGTTTGAAAGAGGTTACACAATGCCTGGTAAAATAACAATGACTGTTAAAATATCAGAATCCAGAGAACAGCTGCACATTTTTTTTTTGAGGGGCTGAGAAAATTCATTGACCCCTCTGCCTTCGGTGCTGTGTGTACTTCCCCCCGCCCATGACTGACAGAAATATAAATTAATTATTGATAATAAATGTATGCAAATGTGATTTTAGAACAGTATTGCTAGTATGGGTTTGGACAGATCCCACCAGCTGTTCAACTGGAGGAAAGCTATGCTGGGAACTGTGAGACCCACAAAGACAAAACACCACATGGGATGGAGGCTGCAGTGAGGCAGGGAATCAGGCACAATCAAGAGGGAAAGCTGGTAGGATTCCAGGCCATCACGCTTGGGTACTACAGTTAAGTCACAGCAATTGTGCTGAAGTTGCTTTATTCTTATTGAAGTAATCCAGATTAAAGTACCCAGCATCCAATTCCAATACTCTGATTTGTTTGCTCTTTGGACTTAGACTGGTAGTGTACAACCTGCAAGTCAAAGAGAACAAACTAGTTTTCAAATACAAATGTTCCAGTTTTACTTGTTGCTGAATCACAATATGAAGACCACTGTTGCCCTGCAAGGAGTTTGCAAAGCTCTTATGAATTTATCAAGTTCAATTAATAAATGGACTGTGCAATAAATGTGCCAAGGGAAATGGACTATATAGTGACCAAGCAGTGATGCTAACTTCCTGGACTGTAAACACACGCCCAGCTGAGGGAAGCCTCTTCCTGAGATGATGTGTCAGACCAAGAGTGAGTTTGTGGGTTACCTGCCAACCCTCACCTGCAACACAGCAGAGCCAAGCACCGTAGCCACGAAAAGCACACAGAAGTCAGTAAGCCATTTGCTATAGAGAAACGCCATGCCATGCCAAGGAGACCTGAGAATCTGAACCGAAACTCCATGAGCAGACATCTCCTCTAGCACACAGGCATCTCCCCCCCTTCACCAGATGCTGTATATAGACTCTCCCGCATAATAAAGGAACTGCTTCCATGAAGTGATTAGCTGGCTGACTCGTACCTGCCAAGCCCATCACTCAAAGCCATCACCGGACTATCAAAGACAATGACCCTGGATGCCTCAGTCAGTCCTACAAAGGTGCCACTGTTAGTATGAATAGAAGCAACACTGCCTAACCATCAAGCCCCCATCCTCCTGAAACCAGTTTTTGTTTTAGCATCTTCCTGGGGACATGGCTAGGGGGATGTGACTAGAGAACACACACCTCTCAATCCAAATAAAGCATAAAAAGAGAGAGGTCAGCCTTTACTCTCTCTCTCCCACTTCTTCTCTACCTGATTCCATCCTACCTTGCTGACTCTTGGTTTAAGCGCTGCCCAGAGTCTACCACGTGCTCTGCTGGTTCAGAACATGACCCCTTTCCCTTATAGTCTCCCTTATTTTTCCACTACAGGATTGCTTCATCACATCGGAGAGGTCAGTATCACCCAACCAACAAACTCCTGCTAATGCGAATGTCTCTGTGCCTTTTCAGTCTATTTTTCCTAGCTCTGTATTGTTGAGTATGTGCTTGAGATTTATTGTATGTGTGCAAACTTTCCAGTAAAGAAACCATTTCTTTTTATGATCTGGTCTCTGCATCTAATTTCTGGTGTTCTGGAATAAGAGGGACTCCTGTATACACAGGTTATTGACCCCTAGTAGCCTATTGCCCTTTGATAACTATATCTTCCACATTTTATAACAAAAATAAGGCAATCTGGCTAACAACATTCTATAAATCCTAACAACTTGATTTATTCCTCCACTTTTAGCCACAACATATAGCCTCTCCATGTTCCAACCTGAACTTCTGAGAACATCTGGAATGCTCTTAAGAATACTATCTAGGCATCAGGATCAAAAGGGTATGAAGAGGGGCAATCTCTAGCAGACCCCAGGTTTGAAATGTTCTTTGCTTGGAAAATCACCTGAGTCTGAGTCTGGTGCATCTTCTGCAAGATGTTTTTACTTAAACAGATTTTGATGGCCTGTAACAAAGAGAGAGATGGTAGAATGAGTAGCATTGTATCCATTGCTTTGCTTCTGAGATGGGGTGGATTATATATCCAAATGAATAAATAACTTTTATTTTGTACAACTGTTGGTAAAGAAATTTTCTGCTACAGGAAATGCCATTTCGGAGCAGTCTCCCCCTCCCGAAATATGCCGAGTCCTATCTCTAAATTCCCAGCTTTCATTTTGGAAAAAGTCCGGAGACCTTTTTCATTGCAGAGACACAGAGGAAAATGTACAAACCATTTTTGACCAGCATCAAATGGAGCGGAGTCGGTCAACCACCTCCTGACCGCGGTTATTTGCTTGCGTCCTATCTAATGACCTTTTCTTCCGGGGACCTTTTTCTTTCTTTTTGATTCTGCCCTCTTTAATGTCCACTGTGATAAGTGAAAAAACTGGGGTTGCCTCTACCATTCGGAGGAGAAAATTTGCCTTAGGAGGGAGTGGGGCTGTAGTGGGGGGACAAGAGGAAAAAGAAAAGAAAAAGAAAGAATGTCCAGTTTTAATCTGCTTGGTATCTTATTACAATGATAAACTGCAAACCACCTTGCTGTAATTTGTGAAAGAACGTGAGGCTCTGCCCTTTTACTCACCAATAAGTACTCACACTGTAAAGCTCCTGTCTTCCCTCCTCAAATCTGAAATTAAGTTTAAAGGACTGGAAAGGAATTATGCTCAGAATCTCAAGGTTTAAAGTACTTTATTACAGAAAGTCAAAAGCCTGAGGAGATGAAAAGTCCAGGGAGTCTTAAGCATCACTACTCACTACAGAAAAATATGGTATTTGGGAGAATCTACATTAATCCATGTCAAGAATAATCGATTGTCTGAATACCAAGACAGCAGATGCTCTGCACATATGCAAAGTGGTTCTTTCTCACTATAGTGTAATCACACATGTTTTCCTACATGGTATTAGGGGATAATTTCTAGGTTGGAGGAATGGATTGGCAGGCAACTATAGTTGAGGAACCTCCAATTTAATCATCAAAGCTATGACTAGTTGCCATCTCTTCCACCTCTCAGCTTTCCCAAGACAGTTTTGAATCTTAAATCCCCTCCCCCCAGGCATTATGCCTGGCAGCATCTCTTGAGAGAAGAATGTAGTATACAAATTAAATAAGAAAAGACTACTAGTACAAGCACAGGTAAATCACTTTCTCCTAGCTAGCTGGCAGTGTGCTATATTACACATATATGGCCTTTTCTAAGACTTCTATGTATTTGTCTTTGAGATAATTACTACACATGTAAATTAGAGATGGTAGGCAATAATTGGTATTGAAAGCTCAACTGCATTTTACATTTAGCACATAGGTAATCTCCATGTTATTTTTGTCATTTAGTTTGGTAAAAAGTCCATCTCTTCAAAGTGACAGAACTGTTGACTACACAGATACCAAAAGTGCATGCCTAGTGGTATGTGCAACAACTATGATTAATACAATTATTTAGTATGACATCACCAGCCCCCCCCCATGACATCATCAGGCCCTGCCCAATGAGTCTCTCCAGGGTTTAGGATGATGGAGACTTGGAAACCCTAGCCCCCTCCTTCAGGATACTGGTGTCCTCTCTCCATAAAATTTCTGGCTACAGTCCCACCTATAACTACCCCTGTCTAGGGGGCACACCATAATCTTCAGGGTCATAAGTGAGGGTCAGTTATAATCTCAGTGGAAGCATTGGGTTTTAAACATATTCTTGCAATGCTACTTGCCCAGGTGCTTATTCCAATGGTAAGACTTCTTCAGAAAAAGTAAAGAAAACTGCAAGCTGGCAGTCCAAATTGGAATTCCACTAGATGAGTATGCCTTATAGTCTCCCTCTGGGCTCAGTCAAATTTTTGCTGCAGGCCTTTATCTGTTTCTGGCCTCTCTTGACACAATAGAAACAAATCTGTCCTAACTATTGAAGAATGTTGAGTAGTTTCTCTTTTGCTCGTTCTGCATTCTCCACCTTGTAGGGGGTGAAGCAGAGGTGAAATTATAGTGAACTATGTTTTAACAAACCAACTATACCATATGCTTATGTTCTATCCTAGCTCTTGAGTTATTTTCAGAAACACCAGTGAGCCCAAATAAACATAGTCTACAACAATAACTTGCGTTTTATGCATAAGTATATAACTAAGGAAAGCCTGAAGAAATTATTTGTTAAAGCGTTTATTACATCGCATTTGCAACATGTAGTCACAATCACACTAAATAGTACCAAGAGCTTAATTCAGAAGACCCTTGTCTCTCAAAGCTTTCAGTTATATCTGTTTCCTAGCAACCTGACATAACCCCTTTGTGGGTTTTTGTTGCTGTTCTGGAAGAATTTAGAGAGCATTTATTCCCTTTTAAATTTCTCTTTAGTACTCATGGAATACATATTATGCTGGGAGCAGAAATATGCATTGAACACATGCCTGTTTCCCCCCTTTTGCAAGACTGATTCAGCATTCTAAAAGAAATGAACTTGTGATCTCATACTTGTAACAAATCAAAATACACTTTACAGCCAGTTATTGTTTATTGTGGGAGCATGTTATCTTAATCCTAAGGACTCCAGTATTTGAACTAGAACATAACTAACCTTAAATTATTGTATTTTTGCATCTGCCCAATCTGCTGATCCTGCTGCAACATACAAAACCTATACAAGCCTGTTAGATAACTAGTCTCACTTGCAAAGCATGGGATGCTATTTGGTTTATTCAGCAGTGGTTTGCACTGTAACAGATAAAGCAGACTTATTGTACTAGGCCACCCATATATTATTTCTACATCCACATGATTCTTAAGAGAAATGAGGGAAAACACTTGAAAAGGCTTATCTAACTTTATGTGTGCCCAAAATCTTGGGCCCTGAATTTGAATCTATAAATAGAAATGGCAGTCAATTTTAACATGGAAATTTTTAAAATTTCTTTGTACAACTATTTTACAATACATTTCTAGAAGTCCTTCAGTATTTCTCAGGGCTATGTTGAACATTAGCTTTCACAGGTATTGCTGATGTGAGCATCACTTACAGCTTTGTGTGGCTGCTGAATATGTAATTTGCAAATCACAGATGCAGGGATCTTAACGATGATTAGAGCCTTGCAGAGTTACAATCAGTCCCAAGTTGGGGAAACAAATGTTTGAGTCTCAGCATTTTCATTAATCAAGAGCTCACAAAAATGAGGATAACTTTGTCAGACAAAGCACAAATGGATCTGTTCTTGCTCTCACACATACTGTTAGAGGGAGTGAAAAACATAATCCTAGATAACAGAACCACAGAACTTGAATATCTTCTGGACAATTGTGTAGTGCGAAGAGAAGGGAAGGTCAAAGTAAAGCATGCTAGGGGTGTCTTACAGAATGCAAACCAGCCAGAAGAAAGGTGGATCCTTTTACAGAGGTCTGATATGCAGAAAGCAACGGGTAACGTTTTTCACGGCATGAAATTAAATATTATCACCTGCTAATTGCTACATATCAAATGGCTGTTAAAAGAACAGCTAACAAGCTTGGACAAAAGTTGGTTGCCCTCAGTAATAAGAAACAACCTGACCTACAGAAAGAAATTTCATTTGAGCCTCATATGTGACATCATTTTATAAAACTTCACACCAACAAATTCAAGATTGGACCCATCTTTTGTTACCTATTACAATTGCTATACACTGTTGGATTAAAATACCGGTTTAAGGAGTTAGTTAACACCAATGTTAATGCAATTCATTTTGAAAGCTAATTTCCCAATAAACAAAACCCTATCACTTTATGTTGGAGAGTCCAAAATCTGCTGATACATCTCATCAGTAACAGGCAAATATTTTCATTTCCCTTTATAATAAGAGAACAGGAAGCGTGTGAAATGCACCAACCTCTTAGTTTGAGAATCTAAATTATTTTTCACTACCTTGGGGGAGGGAATGGTGAGAGTGAACACTGTGACAGAGTTACAGAAATGAATGTTGAGGTCCTTCCACATGGATTAAAATTGTTGAGTGATGGTTTACATGTTTTAATGATAACTTCTGTTTCTGCCAAGTCTACTTTGAGATAATTGAATCATCATGTTAAGCTAATGGATCCTTGCAACTGCAATGAATGCATGAAGAGAGCCTATAATCTAATAATGTGGCTACATATTTGTTTAAATTATTTCATTTTGGAAATGCTCTGCTATTGCTGTACTAAGTGCACATTTAAAATTTCGCATTTTACACCATTCAAGTAATGTTTAGGCCAGTGGACCTTAACCTTTTAATCCACTTCAGCCTACTAAGTATGTACAATCATCATTGAACACACCCCCCCCGGTGTATGTAAGAAGTTGGGACATACAGCTCTTGAGACCAAAAAATATAGTTTATGTTATATCTAAAGCTGAACCTGGCCCCCATGAAGATCAGTAAACCTAGAGAATGGTGCCAGGTTCAGAGTCAGAGATTGGGCATTCTTCTATGGATACAAGGGACTCCTCAGGTTTGCAGAAAAATGTGAAAGCAAAAAAAAAGAGAGAGGGTTTAAGCCACCCCCAAAGAGAGGAACATTGTCTACACAAGTGCAGGCAACATACCATAAGTGGCAGAGGCATCAGCTTTGCAGAAAAGCAGGCTGACTGATGAGTAGCCAGCCTACAGGTGGAGGGGGAGGATGGGATTCTCCCAACAAATCTTTTGGGGGCCCCATTTGTAAGAGTATATTTCGATATATGCACACAGAATGCAAGTATTCATTCCATGAGACTCTTGTCTTTGATGGTCATAGCCAACTCCTGAACACCCCTCATGTGCCCCACCAAGTTCTGAATGCAACACCAAAAATTATAGATCGTCTTCTTGGAGGACAGCGACATATGGCCTTGGATCAGAATAACTGGTATCGATATCTAGCACTTTCATGAATATATTCCATGATATAAATATGAGCATAACTTCCAATTTATGTTAAAGCATCTATAGTGAAAAGTGGCTTACCTCTCACCAGAATGACAAGAGGATAGGTGAGGTCTAATCGCATATTCCATGATATAAATATGAGCATAACTTTCAATTTATGTTAAAGCATCTATAGTGAGAAGTGGCTTACCTCTCACCAGAATGAGAAGAGGATAGGTGAGGTCTAATCGCTCTTCTAAGAAATGAGGTGGAAATGAGATAAACAGGTTTATTACAATTTCTAGGAATAAGATAACACAGAAGTTAAGCTTCAGGTCAAATGAAGGATGAGCATTTATGTCTTACATGACCCAGGATTAAGAGCAGTAAAGTAGGAAAGAGAGTTGTGTGGGTCGCAGACAAGGAAAAATCCCTGACATCTCAGAAAAGGGAGACAACCTGTTGGTGGTATAGACAAAATGTACAAACCAAACCCCTCTTTACCTATTTTACTGCCAAAGGAGCTCAGCAACTAGTTCTGTTTGGGTATCATATGCTGCGTCATCCTCACAGTGCCTTAAGCCAAACTGGAAGAGACAAAACAAAGACAAAGCTCACCCCACAAAAAATGCTAACTGGTGTGTTTCACAGACATGCCCACATACATATACACACTCAAAACTGATGAGTGGTTGCAACTACCCAAAGTCCACACAATATTTTATTAGAACTAAACAATAGTGGAAGAAAGATTTTAACATTTCCCATTGGTTATCTCACCCTAGCAGAAAAGCTCATGAAACTGCTTCTAAAAGTAACATTCAATAAGAACGATGACTCTGTGAGACTTTACTAACTCTCATAGCTATAGGGTTGCCAGGTCTGGGTTGGAAAATACCTGGAGACTTTGGAGGTGGATGCGGGAGAGGGTGGGGTTTGGGGAGGGGAGGGACCTCAGCATGGTACAATGCCATAGAGTCCACCCTTCAAAGCAGCCATTTTCTCCAGGGGAGCTGATATCTGTCAGCTGGAGATCAGTTGTAAAAGCAGGAAATCTCCAGGCCCCACCTGGAGGCTGGGAACCCTACCTAGCTAATAGGTTAAGCTTCACCTATGATATGCTCCTTCCATCAGACTGGGCCAAATGGATTTTATTTGCAGCTCTTTATTGCAAAGAAACTTAATCCACAGAGCTACAGAACCCTCAGAGTCCCTGTAGTTACGCATTGGAAGGAAGCCCTTTCTCAACTAACAACATAGAGTTGGATTCCATGGAGGATTTACACAGATGGAATGGATTTCCATCAGCTGAATGGACTTTCTTGCTGCCACCTCCTCCTACTGTAGCTTACAATGTCTCCCCAAATTCCATTTCTTCGGAGAGTGAACACAAGGAACAATATGATGGGGGAAGTCATAGGTCTGTTGCAGAAGGGGAGGAATCGGCAAAAATGGTCTTCTCTTTTATCTGTGGACATCCTCCACTCAATCCAACCCATACAATACACAAAATATGCAAATTGACATTTCGAAATTTCATCAGCTTTTGTATACATTGATGCCTCAGAGACATCTCACCTTGACCAGAATGGAACACCCAACCACTAGCCATGTGAATGCAAAACAATATTGTGAGATATTACTTTCTTTTTTGAGGACTACCCTTATCCAAACACCCAGTTTTTTCTTTGTTCTTCCCTCTCTTTTCCATGTGTCCTTCCCCCAGCCTATGGCATACTCAATCATTTCCTCCTGCATTTCTGTTTATCCCCAACAGCCCCAAGATACACAGTTTTCTCTTCTTCCTCTCTCACCCCCTTTCCCTTACTTCTCCTTGAATGTGGAGACTGTTATTGCTGCTGATATATGAACATCATGGGCCCATCAGGACTTTTGTGAGGTTATTTTAGTCTGTATCAGTCTTACAATTTTCTTTGGAGGTAAATAGGGTCAGTCTCTCTAACCCTATCCAGGCCTGTTTGATTTCATCTGAGGCGCAGCCCCATAGCCAGAAATTTTGGGTTGGTGGGGCATGGAGAAATTTTGTGGAGCAGCAGGGGAGGAGGAGGGCGGGAGGGAGAGGGGTGGCTGCACGCCTTCCTTGAACTCCAAGTGGCAATTTCGCCACTTGGAGATCAGGCAGGGGCAGCCCCCTCTAGAAAAACAGCATTTAAAGGGAACCCTTTAAATGCTGTTTTTCTAGCGAGGGGTGCCCATGCCTGATCTCCAAGCAGTGAAATCACCACTTGGACTTCAGGGAAGGCATGTAGCTGGCACTCTCCCCTCTCCCTCACCTCCTGCAAGATTTAAAAGGCCTGGAGGAGGGGAGGGAAAGCGGCGGCTGCAAGATTTAAAGTGCCCTCCAGCTGATCGGTTGGCCACGTACTCCTGCCAATCAGCTGGAGGGCCCTTTTAATGTCATAGGAGGGGAGGGAAAGATTTTTTTGAAGGGGGGGGGGGGGAGGGGGGAGAGGCAGCAGCTGTTGTAGGATGTGCCTCACATTTGAGGGGACAGAGCTCTGAAATGTCCCACTGTAGCTACCAGATTAAGACAGGTATATGGGGGCAATATATTGACTGGGACAACCCAGGCTAACCCAATATCTCCAGATCTCAGAAATAAGCAGAGTCTGCCCTGGTTAGTACTTGGATGGGAGCCCACCAAGGAAATCTAGGTTTGCTATGCGGAGGCAGGTAATGGCAAACCATCTCTGAATGACTCTTGCATTGAAAACACTATGGGGTTGCCAAAATTGGCGGTGACTTGATGGCAAAGAAAATGAGGGCAATCAGCAGATGCTTCTTGAATCATACCTATGCTGTTCTGAGAATGGGAAAGACAGTACTTTACTTAGGCCTCATGGAAAGCAAATGGCTGGCTTTCATGCTTAATGAGCTGTGCAAAGTGTATGGTTGACAGAGAGGTGCTTCTGCTCTTACTTCTGATATTCTCATTCTGTGTCAAGGGGAATTCTCTGGCATTTTCTGAATTTGGTATGCAATAGACGCTTAGATATAGGGCCAATTTTGACTGGATGGTGGGGTCTAAGAGCAAGAATTTATTGAAAAGTATCTGCCCACACAACTATTGTGGCCTGACGTCCAATGCCTTTGCCATATTTAAAGACTTCTGTGAATGTGACATTCTTTGTCCCCCTTCTCTACTTCCTTCCCAATATCTACACTTCATTCTCAAAGGAATTAATATTAATATGACCGGAAAAGCAGCCAGCTGATTTTAATCTAGATTTCAGAAATCATGTATAAGGCATCAATAAACTAGTTTTGACCCACAGCCTTTGCACAAGCGTTTTAGAATGACAATATCCTTGTTTACATTCATGTCCTTTTCCTTGTGTATAAGTTTTGCATACACAGGTATTCATTATTAAAAGTCAAGAAAATATTTTTGCACCAAGGATTCAACACAAGCATAACTGATCATTTTTTAAAAAAATGAGTAACTTTTTAGTGTTATTTCAGACAATAATAAGGGGTTTCTTCCAGTTTTAAATACATCACTTGCAATAAACACCACATTTGTCTAAATATTGATCTTTGGGGAAAATTAAATTACTTATGTTCAGGCAATATTGCTGGCTAAGTGCCGTAACAATAAAATTCAAATTCAAATATGTTCAGGCAATGTTTTCAGGTGGATGTTGAACATTTACATGACCTGCTAAAATATTGTCATGAATACTGAAACTCAAAGTATTGTTGGTGCTAGGACAGCAGAGCTGGATTTATCCAACCACGACGGTATAATCACTGACCTCGAGCCAGACATCCTGGAATGTGAAGTTAAATGGGCCTTAGAAAGCATTACTAACAACAAAGCTAGTGGAGGTGATGGTATCCCAGCTGAGCTATTCAAAGTCTTAAAAGATGATGCTGTTAAAGTGCTGCACTCAATTTGCCAGCAAATTTGGAAAACGCAACAGTGGCCACAGGATTGGAAAAGGTCAGTATACATTCCAATCCCAAAGAAGGACAATGCCAAGGAATGTTCAAACTATCGCACAATTGCACTCATATCACATGCTAGCAAGGTCATGCTCAAGATCCTTCAAGCTAGGCTTCAACAGTATTGTATGTATCATTCAAACCTAGCTCAATATGGATTACAATAGTGTGATCCCATCAAGTTTCATATTAGAGATCCAAGAGGACCCCCAGCTACTACAACAGATCATGCCTAGTAAGCCAGGCTTCAGCAGTACGTGGACAGAGAACTGCCAGAAGTACAAGCTGGGTTTCGAAGAGGTAGAGAAACTAGAGATCAAATTGCCAACATTCGCTGGATTATGGAGAAAGCAAGAGAGTACCAAAAAAACATCTACTTCTGCTTCATTGACTATGCTAAAGCCTTTGACTGTGTGGATCACAACAAACTATGGCAGGTCCTTAAAGAGATGGGAGTACCAGACAACCTCACATGTCTCTTGAGAAACCTGTGTAAGGGTCAAGAAGCAACAGTTAGAACCGGATATGGAACAACTGATTGGTTTAGCATAGGAAAAGGAGTACGACAAGGATGTATATTGTCACCTTGCTTATTTAATATATATGCAGAGTACATCAACCATGTCACAAACCTCACAAATGAAACTGGTTTATTTGTGATGTTTCATGGTTCATGAAGCTGGCATACCATGAACCATACCACATTTTCCCAGTTCATGCCCATCACTACTCAACACCAGTTCTCTAGGTGAAATCCATCTGGTTGTCCTCATGAATTACCCCTGCATTGACCCATGTGGATCTATAAGAACCAGATCATCACTGAGACAGTACCCTAAGACCACAATTGTACCTTTAAAGATTGACTACCTCTTTCAATAGTCTTTCAGTAGTCATGTATGGCTGCGAGAGTTGGACTATAAGGAAGGCCGAGCGCCGAAGAATAGATTCTTTTGAACTATGGTGCTGGAGAAGACTCTTGAGAGTCCCTTGGACTGCAAGAAGATCAAATCAGTCAATCCTAAAAGAAATCAACCCTGACTGTTCCCTGGAAGGCCAGATAATGAAACTGAAGCTCAAATACTTTGGCCACTAAATGAGAAGGGAGCACTCACTGGAGAAGACCCTGATGCTGGGAAAGATTGAAGGTCAAAGAAGACCCAGCAAAGGATGAGATGGTTAGACAGTCTCATAGATGCAACGAACATGAAGTTGAGTAAACTTCAGAGGACGGCAGAAGACCTGAAGGCCTGGCGTGATCTGGTTCATGGGGTCGCAAAGAGTCGGACTCAACTGTGCAACTGAACAACAAGGAAGCCATTTTATACACAAGCTAAATTACCACTTTTTGGTCATGCTATGAGGGTATAAACTTGATATAGCTTCAGTCCTCAGAATGTCTTTATTTGGCCCTGTAGGACAGTATCCCCAAGGCTGTTAGGATGAAGTGTGTGGGGTTAGCAGCGGCCTGGATTTCTGTCCCATCTCCCCCACAACACATTAACTTTCTCTGAGAGCGGCTTCATGCATTGGGAGTGGCAAAACAAGATCCATGAGTGAGTTGGGTTTGCATTCAGGTGAGCAAGAAGGAAGTTGTGTGCGTATCTTCCCATGGTGGAAGATGCAAATACCATTTTAAGAAAAGGATAGTTGAGGAAAACTGATTTGTCTAGACTCATTCTTATGAAGAGTCTGAACATTCTAGAAAAGTTATTGTGATTTTTGTTTCCAGCATTAACATCAGAATGCTAATTCCAGAACAGAATATCATTGATCCCAGAACAAAATTTCAAAGCAAGACATTCTGCTAAACAATGTGGAATAGCCCTTCCCTATCTATGTTTCTTCATATTGCAGTAAAGAAAAAGATCACATTCTTGAACAATTTCTCAAGCATACATATTTTTAAAAAAAACCTCTGTATATATAAGAAACTTGAACAGCAGACAGACTGGTTCTAGCTTACCTTTCACTTGATATTAATATAAGTCCTGTACATATGCAGAACTCATCCAAGAATTAATTTATGTGGAACTAATTAAAATATTGCTATGTACTTCTTCTAGGCTGTGAGAAGATATGGGACAGAGCAACCTGGTTTAGTTTCTTCTAGCGGATGGAGCACTAGTAGTTTACCATTTCATTGTACTATTTGCAAATATACAAGCAGAGCTCAATGGAGGCTTTAGGCTTCTGATCTTTGTAGGAGACAGCAGATCTTCAGGAGTCAATTTGTACAGACCCCTTACCTAAGGTCACACCCCACTTTCTAGCACTGTCCCTGCTCTCCATTCCATTGTCAACAATTGTCTGTTTCTTCCATGCCCACCCTAAAGAACTCCGGTCTCATCCCAACCCTTCAGTTGAACATTCCTTACAGGAAATACCCACAGTCATTAAAAGAACATTAAGGCTGTTCAGTTAATTCCCCCCTCTGACTGTAGCCCTGTGATATTTACAGGGATTAGACCGCCAAATGCACTGCTTTCTATGACCAAAATAAACACTTGGAGTTCCGAATACCGAATGCCAGCATCTCATGTTAATTTGGGGCTGAAGTAGTAAACTGAGGAAGCACTCTGCCACAAGATTTTGCTGAATGGATATCCTCTCTCTTAGCAGAAATAATTGGCAGAATCTCTCCTTATATATAATTCTGTTTTGGTCATGGACTCCCCTGAACATTCCAACATGATCCGAAATCAGTTGGTTGAATGATCTGTCATTCAGAGGGTCTCTCTATCCACTGGCTGCATTGCCTGAGTCCTGCCTCCAACATTCTTAATAGTTTGCTGTTCCTCTCCCCCCCCATAGCCAGTCAGAACACAGAGGTCATTTGCATATGTGGCCTGATTGGCCTTTGCCTCTAACATTCTAAACAGTCTGCTGTTGCTGTTGGGAGTCCTGAGGTAAAATACATACCACAGTCCCGTTGTGTGTCCTGGGGATCTGCGAGAAACCACCGTGTTTCCCAGCCACAGCACATCATTTCCCCTGCAGAAAATTTCCCAGCTATTAAAACTAATGTCCAGATGACCAAGATCAGTTCTCCTGGAGAGCCAGTTTGGTGTAGTGGTTAAGTGTGCAGACTCTAATCTGGGAGAACTGGGTTTCATTCCCCACTCCTCCACTTGCACCTGCTGATGTGACTTTGGGTCAGTCACAAGCTCTGGCACAGCTGTTCCTGAAAGAGCAGTTTGTGTCAGAGTTCTCTCAGTCCGACCTACCTCACAGGGTGTCTGTTGTGGGGAGGGGGAGGGAAAGGAGTTTGTAAGCTGCTCTGAGGCTCCAAGTGAAGGGCGGGGTATAAATCCAATCTCTTTTTCTTCTGGAGATAATGGTTGCTTTGGCCAGCGGACTCTATGGCATTATACCCTGCTGAAGTCCCTCCCCACCCAAACCCTGACCTCCCCAGGCTCTACCCCTCAAATCTACAAGTATTTCCCAACCCAGAGTTGGCAACTGTGTAATTGGCTATGGAACCACTTTCCAGACCCTTGGAACCCAGAAGACATGGCATAGGAGGAAGTGCTTTTCTACCTTAGCTGCCACTGCATAGCCCTAAATTAACATAAGCCAACCTCCAGGCAGCACCAGGAGATCTCCAGCTATTAGAACTCCAGCTTCTAGAGCTTGTTTTATTTCTTCCCACAACGGGCCTTACTCCTAGTCATCTAATAAACCAAATGACAAGTGAACTTCTCATTAAAACTGTACATTCATTCTCTCCTTGACCAGCATTTTATAGTAGGCTATTTTTAATAGTAGCATGTATAATTTAAATTTGACAATAAAAAAAGATATAGTTAGTGTGGGACTCTGAAAAGGTGATACGACTGCCTTCGACTGATTTTAAGTTAATTCTTGAATTACATAGAACAATTTGGGTGCCCTGTAAGTATAACCGGAAATTACTACCTATTCACTTTTCAGACAAATAATATGAGTAAATAACTATTTTAGTGCATTAGCAAGATACGTAAGAAACGTGTGCTTCGAGAATGATGATTCCCTATAGTGCAATCCTAGAGACTTCGAAGAACAATATTACTTATGTGGGAAGGCCCAAATTAGGTCAATACTAATTTGAGTGGTTACTAGTGAGCTTCCAATTACTGCAGAACTGGGACTAATAACTGGCTCCTGATTTACAAGCCAGCATATTTAAATATTGATTTACAATTGGTTGTATTAAATAATTCATGAGGTCCTCCAATTAAAAAGCTGCCCATTTAAGCCGGGTCTCTTTCAGCTCTTCCATTTTTGATTCACCTCCAGAAAACGTAAGTGTCAGAGACTGGAGTAGATGCAGGGATGGTTGCCAACTCTGGCTTGGGAAATTCCTGGAGATTTGGAGGTGGAGCCTGGGGATGGTAGAATTTGGGGAGGGGAGCAAGCTCAATGGGCATGTGAGGCTACAGATTCTGCCCTCCAAAGCTTCCATTTTCTCCAGGGTAACTGATCTCTATAGTCTAGGATCAGCTGTAATTGTCAGAGAACTCCAGGTCCCACGCAGAGGTTGGCAAACCTAGTGTGGTTAACCCTGTTCATACAGACGATGGCCCTGGGATCAGAATCCCTTTCTGTCCTCAGCATACATTAGGCTTCATTTCTATCCAGGCGGCTATACTCATCTCCAATATCACACTTTCATATAATTTGTTAATATATTGGAAGTACAATTTGAACATTAACATTTTGTTATGTCTCCTCAACACCTAAGTATGTTGAACCAGCTGAAGTGAACTAGGATAGATGAGGGCAAGACTTTTCCCTCTGAGGAGAACTAGTTTAAATACTAATAACAACTCTGTTCAGGAGCATTTCCTGCCCTCACCCCAACCTGGTAGAACACTCCCGAAAAACATCTGTGCCCTGAGGGACTTAACGCAATTCCGCAGGGCATGTAAGGCAGATATGCCCTGCCAGGCATTTGGCTGGGGACAGTGAGGGTTTTTTCCATCTAGCTGGCACTCTTGTCTCTCTCCCTGCCCCCCCGCGCTCGCGCCCCCCCCCCATGAGGCAATGGCATATTCCTGGCAGTTTTATCACCATCCATTTGTTATAGCAAAAGTTTTAAAACTGTAAATGTAAACTTGATTTTTAGAAATTGTGAATTTGTAGATTGGTCTTTGATGTACACTGCCCTGAGCTCCATTTTTTTTTTTTAGGGGAGGGCAGTTTAAAAATCCAATTTAATAAATAAATAAATGATAACAATAAAGCCTGATAAATTATTAAAGAGCTCCTCAAAGTAAATTAAGCAGTTCCGAATGCAGAAACTAGGAGGCAGTGTAACAGCTAACACAATGGTCATTAGGGACAGACAATTCCTGAATTCACTGTAAGTGGATATTTCTGCTGGATAATAAGAGAGCGATATTAAGTGGAGGCTTGTGCAAATGGAGAAGTCACTAAACTCTGAGCTGATTACTTGTACCACAACAGTGCCTTCTGGAATTATTCCCATTGCCTTAACCCAAACGTTTGTAAGTGTTGTCATTTTCATTCTATTGTACATGGTTAAGAAAGAAAAGGCATATCACTTCCTGCTCCTCTACAAGGTAGATGTGTGAGTGAAGAGCAGATGAAATGACTGACTCAGCAGAACTCAGCTTTGAGAGTCAGGGCAAATGACTGCATTCTTAAGGCAGCCATAACCGTCTTATGCAGCAGACTTATATCCTTACAGACCATTAAGAGAGATTGATTCCTATATTTGTATTGATGAATGGGGAAAGGGATTGAAAAAAATAAGTCAGTTGAGCATATGATCTATATTTCTAAGTAGTTCACTAGAAGTAATAATTTTTCCTCTCCCATTTGTCATTGTACTTGACAAAAACTATAACAACTACTGATAGAAACTGATATACCTAGAATTGTACATAACAATTACTCAGAATAGCCCCAGAAGAAACTAGATAAAACTAAAGAAGCACTCATTTACATTTTCAAACAAGACAGACTTGACAACCAAATTATATCTTCCAAATTAAAGGCTCAGAGTGATGTTGCTTAGAAATTTTTAACCTAAATGTATGATACGTGCTATTATCTGAATCTATCCATCTTTCCCATTTTTATAAACCACAGCACCTATTTCTGAACATATACAAGTTCCAACTTTTGAAAGCTGTATTTTTTCTTACCATCTAAGGTTGAAGGATGTCAAACAGCATATGATTTTCTCCCTATGGAAGTGCAAATGTAGAAACAGGCATACACAAGACAGAGACGTGAGAGAGTACATATAAAGTTTGGTCATCTTTATTCAGAGGGTTACATTGCAATGGAGACAACATACATTTTCCTTTATCTCTGGCACAAGCTTATATGCTAGTTCAGTGTATATAAACAAGTTCTGAGGTTATATATAAAATTACATGTGTAATATTACAGAAAACATCAGTCAACTCTGAGAACAAAGATCAGCAAATATTTTTCATCAATTAGCATACTTTTGAGTAAGAAAACAATACTATTTTAACCAAACCATCTTTAAATTAAAGCATTGTTCAAAAGTTGAAAGTTTCCTAATAAATTAAAGCATTGTTCAAAAGTTGAAAGAAGCATCTTTCCTAATACGTAGTTCTAATTATTCCAATCAGTAGTAACTTCTAAGATCCATACATTTTCAGGAAATGTCCTGGTTTCTCAATAGCTTTGTCACCTGTAGATAGGATAGTAACGTCTGCAAGAACAGTTAGAATAATCTCTCTTCAGACAACAGTTAAAGGCACAGCTAGATGTTATGGCATCTGTGGGTCCAACCCATGGATGATGACACTATTTTACAGCTGAATTTGAGCCATTTAAAAATACTACTAGCCCACAGTGTGGTGGGACCTGGAGCTCTCCCCCCCCCCAACTTTTCAAGTGCCAAAAGAGGGGGCCCCCAGCCATTAGGATTGGACCCTTGTGGCATTTTTAATGGCCCAAATTTATTTGTTAAATGGTGGTGGTTTTCATGAGTCAGAGCCATGGATGCTGTAACATCTAGTTGTGTGCCCTAAGATCCTGTCTATTGAATGTAAAGGGACATAATTTCAGATCCACACCACAAAAGGATGGACTGGGATGTTAAAAGGCAGTGGATCCAGCTATGGGTTTTGGCTCATCCATTGCCTCCTCCCAACTGGGAATGGTGCAGGAGAAAGCCATGAATGAACTGACACAAACTGTTGTTGCTGAAGAGTTCAAACTGAATGGCTCCTGGGGCACTGACAGAAAGCAAGTTAACTCCAGTGACCTACCAGGGCAGTAGCCACTGGAAGCTTTCCTTACATATTAACACCTAGTGCATCCCTGATACCATACCAGTAAAAACACTAGTAACTAGTTTGTGGCTAAAACATATGTTACACCTGTTTCAAGATAACATTTTTGTATTCAGTAGCATTCCGTAGTGAAAGCTATCAAATAGTTATGGTCCAACAGTAGCCCTCCATGCATGACCTTATATGTGTAGAAATCAATGTGCACAAGCATACTGGCCCCATCCCCTGTAACTGCTGACTCATGAGCACAGAGTTACATTTAGGAAATGTATTTGCATAGTTTCCCTTCCCATAATTTGAAACATTTGAAACCACACTCCCCACTGTGGACGATAAGGACAGTTATTCCGTCATTGTATAAATTTAGCACCTTCTTAATTTGTTTCTATTACTCTAATTTTCCCATGTTCTACTAAAATGTCCATTATACATTAACATTCGAGAAAAATTTCTGAACTCCCTTCTCTGTACATGGTGTGGCCTCCCTGACAGTGTCAAGGTTCAGCGGTTACTTTCTGGACACAACTTTCTCATAACCTCTAATGTCGCCTGTTTTCTCCAGTCTGCAATTCGAGAGGCAGGGGTGGGCTCATGCCTGCTCTCCCTCTACATGTGTTGATTTCGAGGCATGCCATGTCATATGTAGAGAGCTAGTATACTTCAAATATATGTTCTCTTGCTCTCCCGTACACCTGGTTTTCAGGACATCACTGTTCAACCAGCATGACAGGATAGTAGGTGTAAGCCCTGAAGGCCATTTTGTATAAAGAAATAGTGAACATATTTTCAAAGGGGAAAGTCTTCTGTCCTCTGAAGAAACAAGAGTTCTACTGTGCTGTGACAGTGTTGCAATAAAGGCAAAAATGGACTTGCTGACTTTATAGTTCTTGAACACAACAATCCATTATAAATTATGACTACAAAATGAAATTCATAGATGGCAAAGGTCAGAAACTGTCCTACTCAAAGCTGACATCCAGGAGTCTAGGCAGGGAAATGGAGTAAACAAACAGCACTATAGGAGAGCCTTAAATACTCTTTCTAGAAGGTAGGGATACAGGCCCCTCTCCTCCAGGAGCAAGATTTTTTGTTTTTTTGTTTTTGTTTTTGCTGTCAAGTTGTAGTTGACTTACCTCATAGGGTTTTTAAAGCAAGCAACATTCAGAGATGGTTGGACATTGTCTGCCACTGCGTAGGAGCCCTAGACTTCCTTCGGTGGTCTCCCATCCAAATATTAACCAGGGCTGATCCTGCTTGGCTTCTGAAATCTGATGAGATTGGGCTATCCAGGTCAAGAGCAAGTTACCATGTCCAATACTGAGTACTATGTTGGGGCTGAGGTGGTTCAGTGCTTTAAGAGGCTTGAGGGGTCAGTTCTGGAGAGATCTCAGGTACTGCAGTGGCCTCTGGAGTAGAAAGTTCAGGGTCCAAGTCTGAGTCAGAAGGCACAGCTATATTCCAGTGTGGATAGGCTGAGTCTTGGGGCTCTTCCTGCACATCAGAGGCAGGCAGCTCCTGGAGGTGTCTCAAATGCCTTCTTCTGTGGTGGTGTTAGGTGGCCAGTTGCCTCTTCCTTTGAATGTTTGGCCTCTGATAAGGAGAAGCCCATACTCTGGTACATGATGGAAACCCCCTGCCCATTATATCTGGAACCCAGTTCAGGGTCCAAGTCTGAGTCAGAAGGCACAGCTATATTCCAGTGTGGATAGGCTGAGTCTTGGGGTTCTTCCTGCACGTCAGAGGCAGGTAGCTCCTGGAGATGTCTCAAATGCCTTCTGTGGTGGTGTTAGGTGGCCAGCTGCCTCTTCCTTTGAACGTTTGGCCTCTTTGCCTGATAAGGAGAAGTCCATACTCTGGTACATGATGGGAACCCCCTGCCCATTATATCTGGAACCCACTCTGGTTGACAGCTCCCCTCCCTCCAGCTTCCAGTTATCATTAAAGAGGCGTTTGGAAGGAGGGCAGAAAGCAGCAAATATCCATCATGTCTGAATTCAGTTCAACTTCAAATTTCCCTCTAGAGGAACTTTTTTTTATTGAATTGTAATTATCTTTTATAGTGTCTTTTGATTCCTGCTAATTCTTGACTGAAAACTGAGATTAAAAGAGATCCAACATTCAAATGGGAAATGTGTGGCAGCATGGGAAGTATTGGGGTGAAATCAGTGAAAGAAAAGCCTGTAAGAAGAGTGTTGGCTTTATAACAGAAGTTGACTGAAGTTGGTAGTGTTCCCCATGTGTTGTTATGTAATTCTGTGTCATTTCAACAAATTTAACAAAAGAGACTTTCCTAGTAGATGGTGCCCAAAGACTCAACAGGTATCTATTAGGGATGCTTTGGGGTTGAAATTCTGGGTGGGTTATTGGCTAATGGTGGAATCCCACACAGACTTGGCCCTGTCTATAGCAGTTGATTTCAGTGGGCTTAGACTGGAGTAACTGTTTAGAATTGTGCTGTAAGTAATTAAATGAATTTCTTCCAACCGTATGATTTGATATGTACTAGAATCTTTTTTTAAAAAAAGTTTTTGACAAGCAAAGGTGTGCCTTCCAGGAAGTCAGCAAAACAGTAGTAAACAATATAATTAAGCTCAACAAATGATAGTGTTTTGCTATACGATCAAACTTGTTTGAACATTAAAACAACTAGTTAGTGCAGAAAAAAAAGATTTATGGATAAAAAAGATGAACAAATAAATGTAGTTAATTTGAAAGTCCGGGGTAGAACCAAATACTGAAACGAGATTTATACAGCATTGAAAATGATAATGAAATTTACTAGATAAATTATATCACTATTACATTATTAATGATTTCATTCTCCTCCTAGCAACGAAGCACTATCCTCTGCTGCATATGCTGTAGCTACTGAAAAATTAATATGCTTCTTGAAAAGATTTGAAATAATAATGATCTATAGAAACATTAATAGCAACATTCTAATCGTTTTAAAATATATTGCTGTCCTTTATGGAAACTGTGCTAGAATCTTGGAAACACGGATCGATCTGCCTGCTGCACCACCTAGAATTTTTAGTATCTGTGATGTTAATACCCACAAAGCTGCTCTGACTTTCTGCCTCCCAATGAACAGTGCTTAGAAAGAGAACAACAAGCATATCCCAGCAACTTCTTGGTATCTTCTAGTGCTGCCTTTGACATTGACCCAAGAACATCCTTTGCCTTACATTTTCCAGTTTTCATCCTTGTCCTGTTTCTTTGGATCCTAATCCTACCCTATGTTTCCTCTTTCTCAGACATAATCTTTGCATGTCTCCTGCCATACAATTCCATGCCTAGTGTCTCACATTTCTTCATCTGTCTGCCCTTAGACACTGAATTCCTACATGACTTCTTCTTTTGTTGCATTTGGAGCAGCTCCAGAATCTTTGGCCTACTTAGCGCTTCTTCCAAAGAAAAAGGGAGCGGTGGCGCAGGCATAAGAGATGCCTGCATGTACATCTGGCCG